>NW_006400342.1:77198-84619 GCF_000299155.1 Elephantulus edwardii | reverse complement strand
ATGGACCTAGGACTAAAACCAAGGACTATAAACTTCATTACAGAAAAGCTAGGAACAACACTAGAAGTCCTAATCCACAACATAAACAGTGTTCCCAGTATCCTGGAAAACCTACAACCAGGAGAAGATAACGTAGATGAATGGGATCTTCTAAGACTAAAATGTTATGTGTCTTTTATATTCATAATCACTCTGAACCATGCTCCATCCTGAGGCAGTCTTACTGTATCTGTAAATCCATCTTATGAAAGATCTTCCTCTCCTGCACTGTTCCTCCACCCATGCAAGCATGTTATCTTTCTCCAAGGACTGATCCCTTTTGCCAACATGCCCAAAGTATGTTAGGGGAGTTTCAAAATCCTTGCCTCCAAGGAGCAAGTTGGTTTCACCCTCTCCAGAACAGATTTATCCCTTCTCTTGGGAGTCCGTGGTATGTACAGTACTCTTTTCTAATATCAAAACTCAAAGGTTCATCTTCTGTCATCTTTAGTCATTGTTCAGTAATTGTTAATACTATGGCCTGGATCAGGCATATCTTAGTATCTACACTAATATCATTGCTCTTCAGCACTCTGAGAAGCCCCTGACAGTAGATAATCATAACGCAATTCTTCTTTGATTTCCTGACTGCTGGTGCCAAGAGTGTAGACTGTAGAGCTGAGCAAGCTGAAATTGTTCAACAACCTCAATCTTTTCTACATCTATCATGATGCTGCCAATGGCCCGGCAGTGAGAATTTTTGTCTTCCTGATGCATATTGAAGATTACTGTCCTTGATCTTCTGCAGCAAATTCTGCAGTTTCTCCACAGTTTCAGCAAGCAAGGTTGGGTCATCTGTATAATGCAGGTTGTTGATGCCACATTCCTCTTCATAAATTCCAGGTTCCTGAATAATCTGTTCTGAATATAGATTGAAAAAGGTATAGAGACTGAACATATCCCTAATGCACTCCTTTTCCTTATTTTGAACCATGTTCTGTTTCCTTGCTCTGTTCTGACTACTGCTTCCTGGTCCAAGTACAGGTTTCTCATGAGTACAATCAAATGTTCTGGTATTCCCATTATTTTCAAGGTTAGCCACAATTTGTTGTGATTCACACAAATGTCTTTGCATAATCAATGAAACATAGATATTCCTCTGCTACTCACTGTTTTCAGCCAAGATTCATCTGACATTGGTAATGAGGTCTCTAGTGCTACCACCTTTTCTAAACTCAGCTTCTATTTCTGGTAGTTCTCTGTCCATGTACTGTCCCAGTTCATTTTAGATGATCTTCAGCAGGATTTTGCTTATGTGTGACATTAGTGATATTATTTGATAATTTACACACTCTGTTGGGTCATTGTTATTTGGAGTGGGAATAAATATAAATCTCTTCCAGTCACTTGGCCAGGTTGTCCTCCAGATTTCTTAGTACAACCTGGTGAGCACACCCAAGGTTGTATCTGTTTGTTGCAATATGCCAGTTGGGGCACTTATTTTTTGCCAATTTCTTCAGAGCAGTTTGAACTTCCTGCTTGATCACCATTGCCACTTGATCATATGTTGTTTTACGAAATCCTTCTGTTTCAGTCAATTCTTTTTGGTACAGTGACTGTCTGGACTCCTTCCATATTCTTTTGATGCTTCTTGGATCATTCAATATTTTGCCCATAACATCCTGAATTTTTACAACTTGAGGCTTGAATTTGTTCTTCAATTCCTTCATCTTAACTCCTCCTCTTTGCACATTTCACTATAATATTTTGCTTTGTCATCTTGAGCTGTCCTTTGAAATCTCCTATTCAGCTTTTTAAGTTCCTGATTTCTTCACCTTTGCTTTAGTTTCTCAGAAATCTAGTGAACGGGCATATTCCTAGCAGTGGAATATCTGTATCGTATGGAATTTCTATGTTCAGCTCTTTGAGAAAAGGTGAGACTGCCTTCCAGAGTAGTTGTATCATTTTATAATCTCACTCTAATTTTATTTTTTAATATTTCAAATAAAATATTAAGATTAACTATAATAAGGAATAAGAGGAAATTTCATGAATGAAGCCAAATAAACACAATGAACAACAGAAATAGACCTAAAAAAAAATCTTTGAAAATTGCAACTATAAGATCAGAATGAAAAATAAAAATACTGATTATTTATAATCCAATAAAAAGCAAGCTTCATAATATGGGTAAAGAAATAAAATAATAAGAATGATTCCTTATGTTTTAAAAAATAGAATAATTGGAAGACATTTTCTACCTTAGAAATATTCATGGGGACTAATTTCACCCCGTTACATCATATAAGCAAAGGTAAATATGTTAATGAAATACAATTTCTGTTTTAATTCAATGGGCAAGATTGTTATCAGACTAGTCACAATTGAAAACAAAATTAGTGAGCTGTAATATAGATATGACTAGACTTCAAAGAGAAGCAAGGAGAGATGAAAGTATAAGATACACAGAAAAGAGGATATGGCGTCTATGCAGGAGAATTATATGCTTTATTGGAATCTCCATATGAGAGGAGTAGAAGAATATATGTGACTATGAATATGACAGTAACTGAGTTAAAGAAAACTTTATTATTTTAGATAATTGGAGAGTCGTCTACATTTGCAAGAAATAATGCGAAAGTATTCTGTGTATTACTTTATCCACTTTTCTTCACGTAGCATCAAGCAATACTATAGTATAACCTCACAACCAGGAATTGACATTTATACAGTCAAGAAAACTTCATGCCAAAAATCTTGTACTTTTATAGTCATATTAACTTACTTTAGCTGCACTTTCCTGAATCTTGGTACCTGCAAGTCTGTGATCCATCTCTATATTCTGTAGTTTCAAGAATGCTGGTGGTCTGATGAGTAAAGAGTTGTACTATCAATATGTAGGCAAGTGGTTTGAATTCACCAACCACTCCTTAGGAAAAAGATAAGCAAGCATGATTTATAGCCTTTGAAAATCCACTGGAGGATTAGCTATAAGTCAGTTCTGACCTGATAACAATGAGTTATTGTTGCTGTTGAGTATTCTACAGCTGTTTGAAACCATTCACTCACAGAAGAATGCCTGGAATCTTTCCAGTTTTGAGTTATATAAGTAGGGCAGTTGTGAACATTTATGTGCAAGTTGTTTTTTTTTAAATAAACACAAGTTTTTCCTTCTCTGAAATCAGTGTTCAAGGCTCCAATGATAACACCCAATCATAAGGTATTGCTAACCTAAATGTTTCAGGTGGTTTGAGGCAATTAATAGAGTGTCAGGAGAATGATGACGCTCCCTCCCTTTAAGGTTTATAGCCCCAGAAACCTAATGGAAGGTCGCTATCAGTCCAGATTGACAGGATGGCACAGATTGTACAAGTTTACATAACCTGCAGTTAATTCCTAGTGTAATTTATAAATTATCTAGTTTCTCTACTTATTACCAACATTTGATATTATAATTATGTTTTATCTTAATCATTCTTGTAGACAATGAAAGTGGCCTCCTTCTGGTTTGATCTGCATTTTCCAAGTGGATAATGAGGTTGAGCATCATTTCATGGACCTTATTGTCAGCTGTTTATTGTCTGGTGAAAGACCTATCCATGCACTTCATCAGTTTTCTACTTGGATTTCTTGGTGTGCTTCTACTGAGTTCTGCAAGTTTCCTTTTTCTCTTCTAGATACTATTTCTTTAACAGATACATAGTTTGCACACACTATTGTAAACATTCTTGATTAGCTCTTATTTTCACTGTTTCTAGGTTTTTGTAGTGAAAAAATTTATAAGATCCAATTATCCATTTATTTGGGATTTTTTCCTCTTTCAAATATAAGAACTTTTTATCTAGCCTCAGATACGAGAGATTCTGCTTTATATTTTTCCCTAAAAGTTTTACAGTTTGATATTTTTCAATTTAAATCTGTAATGCACTTCTATTACATTTTTAAATAAGGTGTGAATTGTAGGATGGATTTGATTTCACTTTGCCTATGGGTACACTATTCCTCTGACATTATTTATTGAAAAGACTGCTTTCTCATTAAATTACTTTTGCCCTTTTATTGGCTTTACATGTGTAGGACTATTTTATTCCTATTCTGTTCCATGATGCTCTTCTGCCTACACTTTTTCTATTACTGTAACTGCATACTAGATCTTACTATTGAATTCCTCCTACATTTGTTTTCTTCTCCAGGATATTTTAGCTATTTTAGGACATATACCTTTAATTTTTTTTTTACTAAGTTTAACTGTATCTACAAAGAAGACTTGCTAAAAATTTAAAAGCAATTGCACTAAACTTATAGATCAACTTGAGAAAACTTGACATCTTTAGTCTCCCTATCTATTTCTACAGTATGTCTCTTCATTTATATAGATCTTCTTTAATTATTTCACTAATGTTTTGTAGTTTTCAACCCCATGTATGTTTTATTAGCTATATAACTAAATACTTTTCTTGGAGTGATTGTAAATTGGGTTATGTTCTAATTTTAGTTTTCACATAATGATGTTGCATGTAGAAACATGATTATTTCTTATGTGTTGAGCTTGTATCCTGTAAATTTACTGAAGTCACTTATTAATCCTATAAGTTTTTCTTTATTTCCTGGGTTAAAAGTTCCTTGTATTTTTCTACACAGATGATTACATCACCGATAATTATTCTAGCTTTATTTCTTCCTTTCTAATCTTCTTGTTCTGACAGTAAGTGGGGGAGGGGAACTTATGAATGACCCTCAGTGTGTTAGGCAGAAAGTTACATGGGAGGTATTTTCAGTTGGTCAAACTGCCTGCCTTGTAAGGCTTTAATCCCCCCCCCAACTCCCCGCCCTTTTAATGGCTAGAACTTCCATCACATGTTGAATAAGAGTAGTAAAAGCGAGCATGCTTTGTTCTCAAATAAGAAGGATGACCTTTAGTTTTTTATCATTAAATGTGAAGGTAAATGTAAGTTTTCAGTAGATGTTTATTATAAAGTTGACTAAGCTGTATTCCGTTCCTAGTTTGTTGAAATGTTCTATAATGAATGGATATTGAATTTTGCCAAATGCCTTTTCTGTGTTCAGTGATAGGTTCTTAAGACTTTTCTTCTTTAGCTTTTTGTTATGGTATATTACATTGACTTTTGAATGTTGAACCAGCCTTGCGTAAAATACCACTTTGCTATGAGGGATAATTCTTTTTAGGCATGGCTGAGTGCAATTTGGTAATATTTTGTTGAGGATTTTGGCTTTTTTGTTCTTATGTTCTTAAGAGATATTGATCTGTAGCTTTCTCTTTTTCTTTATTGTATTCCTCCAGTTTTAGGGTAATAAATGCTCCCCTTGTTATTGAATCAGATCACTCATAGCTAACTCTCTGTTGGGTTTCTAAGGCTGTAAATGACTTAGGAGGAAGTCGTTCATTATTTTTCAGTGGAATCTTTTGTGAGTTTGAATGCCCAATAAAGTGCAGCCTTTGGTTTAGCAGACAAAGCTTCCTAATACATACTAGTCTCATTAAATGAGTTTAGGATTGTTGTTCTTCTATATTCTGGGAGAGATTTTGTAGCTTTGTGTTGACTCTTCTATATGGGAGGGCTGAGTAGACCTTTTTCCTTCCACTTTTTGTTTTGTTTTATTTTTGTTTCTGGGTCAGTGTAGGTGTTTAGCTCACCACTTGCATTTACTGACACCAGAGGTGGGGAAAGGTTGGAGAGTTACGAGCCTTGATTTGCTCCCATTGATGGAGTTGAAGCTGGGTAAAGTAGAGGCTACACTAGTAATTAATTCCAGCATACATTGCTTTGGTCTGGAAGATTAACTGTTTTTGCTGGTCTGATCATGAAGATACTTAGTTTAACACAGGAGCAACAGTGGGTGGAAAGCAAGCTCTTTGATTAGTCCTAATTTTAGGCAGCTTCCTCCTTACAGTGGATTCTTTGAGACTTCCTGTGACTGTTATATTACCTCCAGGGTGATTTAGTTCTAAGAAGAACTGAAGAAGGGTGGGGCTATTCTGTCTTAGTGGAACTGGAATCCTTACACCAAAATGAAAAAATCTAGAAGCACTATAAAACACACAAGTGATTGTCTTGCTGTTGTTGTTGTTGTTAGGTTCCTTCAAGCTGACTATGCCTCATAGTCATCCAATGGATTGATGTCCGTCATCTCAAAAGCCAGTGGTATGTGGACTATCCCCGGCTCTATATTCATCTTTTCAATGGGATACCTATGGATGAATCCTCTTTTCACTCACATTTCAGGCACTTTCTTTGTAGAAAATGACTAAATCAGACCTCAGGAAATCTGATTGTGTTAACGACCCTCTCCAGGTTCATGACTGGGAAACTTTTTTGTGGAAAGTGAACTCACAGCCCTGATCCTCTGAGCAGAGAAGGAAGACAACCTTTAAGCGGGTGGTGCTCTCTACTGGGTTTACAGAAATGCACCTTTTCGTTCCATACACCCAGTTGCTGTGTGGAGTCTGTTCTTTGAGACTCCTGGGTTTACATGCTATATAGGAAGAAGGTGTGGCAGCTTCTGGGGTTGAAAATGTAATAAACTCACAGGAAGTAGCTAAGTCTCTAGTTTCCAGACACCTCAGGGCTGCAGGAAGCCCTGTCTTTTGGTCTGTGCTGGCTCTGCTGACATTCAAAGTTTCTGAAATAAGACTCTCATCTCCAGGGAGCAAGTTTTCTCTATAATTATTTTTATTTTATATTAGCTTACATACAAAATCCATACACATTGTGTTGCAATTGTATACATTCCAACACAAGATATATTTCACATATTCTTTCATTCACATTGTATTTCATATGATCGTTCCCATATATTGCTTTTTATAAAGTTAATCACCACTCATCTATGCCTACTATTATTCTGTATTTCCAGGTCCCCACTGGATATTTCCTAATTCCTTCACTCCCTTCCTCTTCCCACCAAACTCTGTGGCCCCACGATTTCCCTGAAGTCTCCATTCTTTCTTTCCTTCACCTTTTGGACTTTTGAACACATCTTACTAGTTGTCCTGATTTTTTTACAATAATCAACTAAGGCAGTATTTGTCCTTATGAGACTGAATTAGTTCACTCAGCATAATGCTCATTAGCCATATTTTTCTAAATCATTGCTCCTGGTACTGCTTAGTATTCCATCGTGGGAATGTACCCCAATTTGTCAATTCATGGACTTTAGGCTTTTTCAGTTTTTTTGCTACTGTGAATAATGCTGCTATGAACATCAGTAAGCAAATCACCATTTGTGTCTCAATTCTGCTTTCCTTGGTGTATATTCCCAGTAATGGAATAGCTGAGTCATAAGTTCAGCTTTTTTTAATTATTATTTTATCAATTTTAATGGAAATTTGTGTCATCTGCATAACGGAGATTGTTAATAGACCTTCCACCAATCCTGATGCCACAATTCTCCTCATAGAGCCCAGCCTCTCGGATAATCTG
>NW_006400342.1:73811-75413 GCF_000299155.1 Elephantulus edwardii | reverse complement strand
AACCTTGCTAGCATTTGTTGCTTGCTGTTCTGTTAAATTTTGCTCTTCTTGCTGGGGTGAGATGATATCTCATAGTTGTATTGATTTGCATCTCCCTTTGAGCTACGGGTTTTGAACATTTCTTCATGTGCTTGTTGACCATCTGAATGTCTTCTTTGGTGAAGACTCAAGCACAATCCACACCTCACTCCATATACAAAAACCAACTCAAAGTGAATCATGGACCTAGTACTAAAACCAAGTACTATAAACTTCATTAAAGAAAAGAAACGACTCGATGGCACATAACATGCCACTCTTGCTTCCAAGCTTGTTTTATTCGGGGAGTTTCACCAAACACTGCCCACCAAGGATAACCAATCACAGTATTTGACACATCAGTGTCATAGTGTTTAACATCACAGCTACCACAAGTTACTTCTGTCCAGCAAATGGACAGACCAATGCTATACCACATAGACGATTATTTGACCAAAAACAATTTAAACCAGGCTTGAGGGCCATAGATTAAAATCACCCACCTTTGGCTTGATAGCATAATTTTCTGTCCACTAGGCCAACAGAGCTTTATGTTGTTGTTGTTGTTGTTATTGTTGTTGTTGTTAAGTGCTGTCAAGTCATAGGCAACTAATAGTGACCCTATGCTGACGAAATGCATTTTTAAATAGGAGGCCGGATCACATAATCTCACACCCATTAGCAAGTCAACATTCCACCCTAATCCTTACCAGAATCAGCAAACAAGCCTCTGCAGAATCTGGCTGCTGCAGATGACTTCCAAACTGGGTGAGACAAATCTTATTTGAAAAGTGATAATCTTAAACTATCCTTCAGAGAACACTTTAGAGACAATATATGCTAAGAATAATATAAGAAAAAAAATGTTAAAACAACTTTAATTCTAGGGAAAATAAATCAACATGTACTAGTCAGGTAGTAAGCAACTCAAATGAAGAATTCTTTAGGATTAAACCAGTAAAGTCTTCAATTGATGAATCCCTGTAGTCACCACTGAAACAGCATTCATGTTCTTTTCCCTATTCTTTCTCAATTAGAAAGAAATCTGCTTTATTCCCTTGGATTCACCTCAATAAACTCTAAGGTTTTTAAAAGTCTAAAATAGTACATACAAAAGTGTTTCCAGTGCAATTTTAAGATACAATGTAACATTAAAAATATTTTTCATTAAGATTGTATAACAATAAAAACTTTATTTTTCTTCAAAGAGAAAAGCAAACTGGGGGGAGGGATGGGTTGTGAGGAAAGTGTGCAACAATGTATGAATGGAAAATCAAAGTCTCTGTAAACTTTCATTAAAATGTTTTTTAAAAAGTTATTTTTTAAAATAAAAAAGAATATCATCCACAAAGAATGCAAAAGTTAATTATGAAGAAAAATGAGGAAGAAAAGACTGAGATGGATGTCTGAAGAGACTGTTACTATTGTACTAGAGTGCTGAGAAGTCAAAGCGAAGGGAAGAAAACAGGAAGTTAAGGAGCTGAAGAGAAGATTTCAAAAGGTATCTCAGGAAGACAAAGAAAAGTATTATAATGAAAAGTGAAAAAAGCTGGAGGAAAAAATTCAAAAGTTAAAAACTCACAT
>NW_006400342.1:62315-72916 GCF_000299155.1 Elephantulus edwardii | reverse complement strand
TCTCTCACGGCTAGGGATTTTGAACATTTCTTCATGTGCTTGTTGGCCATCTGAATGTCTTCCTTGGTGAAGTGTCTGTTCATATCCTGTGACATGGCATTTCTTAAGCTGAAGGGCCTAAAGAACAAATTCAAACCTCAAGTTGCAAAACTTCAGGATGCTAAGGGCAGAATATTGAATGATCCAGGGAGCATCAAAAGAAGATGAAAGGAGTATACAGAATCCCTAGTAAAAAGAATCATCTGATACAAAATAATTTCATGAAACATAATATGATCAAAAAATAATGGTAATGATGGAGCAAGTTCAAGATGTTCCCAAGGAACTGGCAAAAAAAAGGCCTCAGGAACTGATGGAATACCAATCGACAAATTTCAACAAAAAGATGCTGCCCTGGATGTGTGCCAAGAAATCTGGACTGCCTGGCCAATTGATGGGAAGCAATCCATATTTATTCACATTTTTTTTAAAAAAAGGTAATCTAATAGAGTGGAAATTATCAAACTGTCACTCTTTGTTCACCGGCAATGATCAGCAACACCCTGATGAGGGTAAGCACGGTGGAGACACACTGCTCTGGGAGCTGTTCAGAGAGTCTATCCAGCTCAACTTTATTGGGGGCTGCAGCACACTTAAATATGAGCAAGTAAACAGGAAGACAGGATAGGGTGGTTTTGTAGATGTGGGACATGCAGATTGGTTAGGAGAACCTAGCCTCATGTGGACCACTCCCAGCTCAACAGATACAGCAGCCATCTTCCCAAGTGGCAAGCTTTCTCAAGCCTGTACGGCCAAACACAGGAGAACTTTCTCTATCCCGTATTAAAGGCCATTGGGAGGCTTGTACTTATTCAGAGCTCAGTGATCTGTCCTTCCTCCCTAACATTCCCCAACAATCAAACAAGGCATTTCACTGCATGTATCACCAAAAAAATGTAGCTAACCTTGAAAAGAATAATAATCCCAGAACAATTGGCTGTGCTCATAAAAATCTATACTCGGGGTGCGGGGGTGGGGGGCAAGAAACAACACCAAAACAAACCCCAAACAAAAAAAAAAAACCCAAACAAACCCCTATGCTCAGACCAGAAAGCAGTTGTCAGAACAGAACAAGGAAACACTGCGTGACAATCTATGATATACAAATGATAACACTTTGCTTGTTAAAACTGAGGAAGTCCTGAAGTACTTGTTGCAGAAAGTCGAAGACTACAGTCTTCAGTATGCATTGAAGTGCAAAATAAAAAAGACAAAGAAAGATTCTTACCACTGGGTCCATTGGCAGCACGGGGTAAGATGGAGAAGAGATTGAGGTTGTTAACAATTTCAGCTTGCTTGGCTCCACAATCAACACTCTTGACACCAGCAGTCAGGAAGTAAACAAACAAATTGCAATGGGAAAATTTGTTGTCAGGAACATCTCCAGAGTACTGAGGAGCAACAGTGTCAGTCTAGAGAGACTGCAGTGTGCCTAACCCAGGCCATGGTCTTTACAATTACTTGCTTTACTTCTGAGAGATAGGTAATCACCAAGGATGACAGAGGAAGAATTGATACCTTTGAGTTGTTGTGTTGGCAAAGAGTATTGAATATATCATGGATCACCAAGAGAACAAACAGGTCTGAGGGTTAAACCAAGTTTCTCCCTGAAGCCAAATATTTTGAAGCTCCATCTCACATACATTTAGGTACATGGCCAAAAGGGACCAATACTTGGAAAAGGATATCATGTTTGGAAGGGTGGAGAGACAAGGCAGGAGAGGAAGACCCTGGATGAGATGGATTTGACACAGTAACTGGTGTAATGGAGATGGGTGCGTTGGAGTCAGTGAGACTGACTCAGGACAGGGCAGGCTTCAAATCTGTTGTACAGTGAGTCACTATCAGTCACAGGTGAATCCAAGATATATAACGAGAACATTATTATTAATATATTTTGATATGTTGTTGTTGTTGTTATGTGCCATCGAGTCTCTTACGACTCATAGTGACCCTAAATACAACAGCCCTAAACTCTGCTCTGTCCTGTGCCAATCGCACCGTCTCCGATACACCCATCCTGGTTACCCCAGTCATTGAATCAATCCACCTTATAGAGGGCCTTCACCTCCTGCGCTGTCCCTCCACCCACCAGGTATGATGTCCCTCTCCAAGGACCGGTGCCTCCTTACAACATGTTCAAAGTATGTTAGACGAAGCCTCAGAATCCTTGACTCTAAGGAGCCGTCTGGTTTGACCCTTTCCAGGATGAATCTGTTTGTTTTCCTAGCAGTCCATGGTACCCTCAATACTCTTCTCCAGCACCATAGCTCAAACACATCAAATCTCCTTCTATCCTCCTTAGCCATTGTCCAACTCTCTGATGCATAACAAGTGATAGCAAAGACCATGGCCTATATCAGCCACCCCTTAGTCTCCAGAGAGACACCATTGCTCTTCAGTACTTTGGAGAGGTCCCTAACAGCAGACTTTCCCATCACAATACATCTTTTCATTTCCTGGCCACTGGTGCAGAGTGTTGGACTGTGGACCTCAGCAAACTAAAGCTGTGAACAATCTCAATCTCTTCAGCATCATTCCTGATGCTACCAATTGGTCCAGTGGTGAGAATCTTTGTCTTCTTCACATTGAGCCTCACTCCATATTGGAGGCTGCAGTCCTTGACTGTCTGCAGCAAGCACTTCAGGTCCTCCTAAGTTTCAGCAAGCAGGGTTGTGTCATTTGCATAAGGCGGATTGTTGATAGATCTTCCACCAATCATGACCCCACATTTCTCCTCATAGAGCCCATCCTCCCGGGTGATCTGTTCTGCATACAGGTTGAAAAGGTATGGAGACAGGATACATCCCTGGCATACACCCTTCCCAATTTTGAACCATGCATTGTTTCCTTGCTCTGTTCTGACGGCTGCCTCTTGGTCAAAGTATAGGTTTCTCATTATCATGATTAAATGTTCTGGGATTCCCATTCTTCTCAGAGTCAGCCACAGTTTGTTATGATCCACACAATCAAATGCCTTTGCATAATCAATGAAACACAGATAGACCTTATTCTAGTACTCCCTGCTTTCAGCCAAGATCCATCTAACATTAGCTACAATATCCTTAGCACGACCCCTTCTAAACCCAGCCTGGACTTCTGGCAGTTCTCTGCTGATGTGTTGTTCCAGTCGTTTTTTGATAATCTTCAGTACAATCTTGCTTGCATGTGAGATTAATGATATTGTTCTATAGTTTCCACACTCTGTTTGGTCACCTTTCTTTGGAATGGAAACAAATATAGATCTCTTCCAGTCAGTTGGCCAAGTAGCTGTCCCCCAGATTTCTTGGGACAACTTGGTGAGCACATCCAGGGCAGCGTCTGTTAGCTGAAATATGTCAACTAGTATACCATCTATTCCTGGGGCCTTATTTTTTGCTATTTCCTTCAAAGCAGCTTGAACTTCTTCATCATCATAAGCTATTGCTCATATGTTTTTTTTCATGAAATTCTTCTGTGTCTATTAATTCCTTTCAATACAATGACTCAGAAATTTAAATATTCAATTACTTTGACAATGATACAAGCCCTAGGATTATCTAGGGCATCACCTTTCATTCCCTTTGCAATTATTTTACCATTGAGTAATGGGAGATCTCAAACTATGAACTGATTTGTCTCAACATCTATTTAGGAATGAAACACCATCTAGATTCTGTTATTTCTCAGTCCTACATACCATGAGAAATTAATTTCTAGTTTTTCCTGAAATTTATCCTATACGATTCATGATCACAGTAGAAGGCATTTAGCAAGCTTAACATCAATAAGGCATGGATTCTCACCACTGGGCCAATTGGCAGCACCATGGTAGATGGAGAAAAGATTGAGGTTGTTAGCAATTACAGCTTGCTCAGGTCCACAGTCAACACTCTTAACACCAGCAGTTAGGAAATCAAAAGACTAAAATTGTGTTGGGAAAATCAGCTGTCATGGACTTCTCCAGAGTGCTGAAGAGCAACGAAGTCAGTCTAGATACAAAGGTGCACCTAATCCAGGCCATGGTTTTCTCAATTACTTATGCTTCCAAAAGTTGGATAATGACTAAAGATGACAGAAGAATAGATGCCTTTTAGTTGTGGTGCTGGAGAAGAGTCTTGAACATAACGTGGACTGCCAAGAAAACAAATCAGTCTGCCTTAGAGAGGGAGAAATCAAATCTTTCTTTTCAGGCTAGAGTTTTGAAGCTCCTTCTCACATACTTTGGGCGTGTGGCTGGGAGAGACTGGTCTTGGAAACGGACGTCATGCTTGGAAGGGTGGAGAAACAGCAGAGGAGAGGAAGACCCTAGATGAGATGGATTGATGCAGTGACTGGGGCAATAGGGGTTGGTGTGTTGGTATTAGTGAAACTGGCTTAGGACAGGGCAGGGTTCAGAGCTACTGTACATAGGGTTGCTATAGATCACAGAGCACATAACAACAACAAGGTTCATGTATGAAGTGGTTGGATTTTGAAAGGTGGGCTCTCCTTGTTTTGGATGATGTTTGGATGTGAACTATTTTTATTTTGTTCATAACTGTGCATGAGCTGATTGTATTTGCTGGATTTAGCTAACAATTGATTATGCAAAGGCGTTTGACTCTGTGGATCATAACAAACTGTGGCTGACTCTCAGAAGAATGGGAATCCCAGAACATTTAATCATGCTAATGCGAAACCTATACTTGGACCAAGAGGCAGTTGTCAGAAGAGAGCAGGGTAACACTGCATGGTTCAAAATTGGGAAAGGTGTATGCCAGGGATGTGTCCTATCTCCATACCTTTTCAATCTGTATGCGGAGCAGATTATCCGGGAGGCTGGGCTCTATGAGGAGAATTGTGGCATCAGGATTGGTGAAAGATCTATTAACAATCTGCGTTATGCAGATGATACAACCCTGCTTGCTGAAACTGAGGAGGACCTCATGCACTTGCTGCAGAGTTTCAAGGACTGCAGCCTTCAGTATGGACTGAAACTCCATGTCAAGAAGACAAAGATTCTCACCAGTGGACCAACTAGGAGCATCAGGATGGATGGCGAAGAAATTGAGATTGTTCACAGCTTCAGTTTGCTCGGCTCCACAGTCAACACACCTGGCACCACCAGTCAGGAAATAAAAAAACATATTGTGATGGGAAAGTCTGCTGTTAGGGACCTCTCTAAAGTGCTCAAGAGCAATGGTGTCTTTCTGGAGACTAAAGTGCACCTGATACAGGCCACGGTCTTTGCAATCACTTGTTATGCATCAGAGAGTTGGACAATGACTAGGAAGGACAGAAGGAGAATTGATGCCTTTGATCTGTGGTGCTGGAGAATAGTATTGAGAATACCATAGACTGCTAGGAAAATAAACAGATTTGTCCTGGAAATGGTCAGACTGGACTGCTCCTTAGAGGCAAGGATTCTGAGGCTCCGTCTAACATACCTTGGACATGTTGTGAGGAGAGACCGGTCCTTGGAGAAGCACATCACGCTTGGGAGGGAGGAGGGATGGCACAGGAGGGGAAGGCCCTCTATGAGGTGGATTGATTCATTGACTGGTATAATCAGGATGTGAGTGTCAGAGACAGTGCGATTGGCACAGGACAGTGCAGAGTTTAGGGCTGTTGTACATAGGGTCACTATGAGTCGCAAGCGACTCGACGGCACATAACAACAACAACAACATGCATCTGGAGACTGTTCTGCCCACGGAATGCCCCTCAAAGGAAATCCAGTCCCACGCATGTAATTACAAGAGCATTTATTAAATTCCATATGTGGAGACTTTCTCCCTCCTCAGGAAGGTGTTGAGGGGAAAAAGCCCCGAGCCCCCCTCCCAATTGCTTTTATAGCTTTCTTTGGTTGCCCTGTCGGGGCAGGGGGATTGAGATCATGGTTAGTGGGTCGGGGGATCAGTCATGTGGGTCGGCTTCTAACGGGTTGACTACTTTGCCAGCCTTTACTCCCTCTGTGTCACGTAGATACTAGTTAATTGTTTACTTTGCAACTACAGACAAGACTTTACCCAGGGCATTCGTGTTTGCCTTAAGTTAAGAATTTTTATGGCCCACTTCTGCCTCTAGCATTAATAGAAGTTTGTAAAAAATGGGGGTTTTCTCTGTCCCTTCAGAAACCATATGCAATTTTATCTTTTTTCCTATTATAAATGATATAGGATATGAACTAAAGACAAATTTGTTTAAGATACAATATATTCAATTTCTATTTTTGGAGATGAAACATTGTTTTGTGTTACATATAAAGTCAACATAAGACTTAGCACTGAAGTCCCCCAAACTAGCTCTTGATATTTATTAAACTGTATTTTAGGCCTTAGCTTTGTATTCATTAATGTAAGAAATGAAACAGAGATTTTATAGTGTTCTCTGAAAAGGTCTTAGAACTAGCTAAGAGCATAATAAACGAGGACAATAAATAGTTTTTAGAGAAAAGAAAATTACTCCCTTTGAAGCAATATAAAGATGTAATTTAGAGATCAATAAAACAGCATGACACAGAGCGGCTCTGACTCAACAGAACCAAGCAGTTACTGTGGTTTAATTTATGAGTTATGTTCTGATTCCTAATGAAGTCCTCTTAAAAGAGACTACTAGAGACACTTGGAAAGAGTCATTTCATTAAGGATACAACTTTTTTTTTTTTTTGTAACAGAATGATTAGTGGAAATATTTGAAATAAATTCTCATTGAGCAAATAAGTTTTCATTTGCTTCAATGTTTCAGATGTTTTTCCTGTGTTTTCAAACAATTAAACTGACTTGACGCTAAACTTCTGTAGTCTCCAAGTTCATGTTGCACTGGAGAATGTTTAACAACTTACTGCTGGATAAAAGGCTAATTTGTAATGTTTGGTGATTTTTATCTATAAATAATATCATCATGACCAATTTGACGCTCTAACCAAGCATCAATTGCTTCTCAAAACTGCTGAAAATTTAACAAGTAACTCCCATAAACCAGTGTAGGGCAGCTCTGGCATATCCTGCTCCCCATCCAAAGTCCATGGAAATTTATGTGATTTCTGAAGGGTTCTCTTTAGGAACATTTTAGAGGTCATTTTTGCAAGCATCAGGAAAAGAAAGTAACATAAAATAGGAGCCCTGTCTCATAAACTCTAGCACTAACTGGGAAATAGTACTGTTACAAAATTGAGATGTACACATGAAACAATAATAAACAAAGCCAATAATTAACATGGGGAAACCAAGCTAACAGGTTCTGTATCAGAGACAATTTGTAAATCAAAATTATGTTCTTATTCTTAAGGACTTTAGTATCATTATCATACCATCTTTGTTTTAATTTTTTTAGAAAGTTGGATGTTTAGTCAGTAAAATCTAAAACAAGATATTGAGAAAATAAGAATTCCTATGTTCCCTGACTTACATAGACTCAATTTTCTGGGCAGGGCATATGCAAGCATACATTGTTTAATGTGTATGGCACATTCTGTGACGTAAGATGCAATGTGATTGGGATGTTGTGTGGACATTATATTCAAGTGAGGAGCATATAGCTCAGGCACCAGATGGACTGCCTTGCTAAGAGACTCTGGAAATATTTGCTCTACTGCTAGTCCTCCATGGTTGCCTATCCAGTCCCCCAAAATTGCATGTGTACTCATGTTCACTACAGCTTACATGCTGTCAGGAAGCTACCTCTCAGCCTGCCAACACAAGTCTCCTTCTTTTTATTTCTTCCAGCTGCATTCTCCACCACCTTCTCTTACCACAGCTGGGCTTTAAACATTTCCAGCCCGGCCCACCTCTCCTACATCTGTGGCACGACATCTTCTCTTACTTGCTTTCCTGTTCTTCTTCCTACTTCTATTGCAGCTTAGCATCTACTTTCACAAAAGATATTTGCAAGATGCCTGGTTCAGTAGAGGTGTGGCATCAGGGCATCCATCTTCCTGAGGTGAGTGAAGCAGAACAGGTAGCCAGGACAAACACTGGACCAGCACAGCTAGTAAGATGCAAATGCTTTCTTTGTACTTAAAGTACTTTCAATGTTCCTTTCTCTCATTGGGGTGTCTGAACTCTATTATATAACCTTATGGGTCTATGGTTATATCCTTCTCAGACATAGCTGGATGCTACCCCAATGGACATTAAGCAATGCTTACTTACCCAGTAAAATCTGTGTAAGTTAGAAACTTGTCTTGGAAGGAGGAGTGGCATCCACTTCCATAATAACTTGCCTCCGGAAACCCTATGAACCTGGAGACAGGAAGAAAGGCACCCAAGTGTCGAGGACTTTCCTTCATAGGGTCCCTATGAATCACCTGCAACTCTGATGGCACTTAACAACAATAATATCAACAGAGAGAGAGAGAGATCAGCTGGCCCAGTGGACAGAAAGCGATGCTACCAAGCCAAAGTGGGTGACTTTTAATCTGCTGCCCTCAGGCCTGTCTTTCATTGTTTTTGTTCAGACATTCCTCTAGGTTGTATAGTTCTAGTGTACAAGTCGCCATACTGCGTTCACTTTTGGTTGCTGTGAGGCTGAACACCGTGACACTGGTGTGTCAAATGCATTAATGATTGGCTATCCAATGCGGACAGAGAGTGTGGTGGAGCTCCCCGATTAAAACAAGCTTGGAAGGAGGAGTGGCATCCACTTCCATAATAGCTTGCCTCCAGAAACCCTATGAGCCTGGCGAGAGGAAGAAAGGCACCCAAGCGTCGAGGACTCTCCTTCATAGGGTCGCTATGAGTCGCCTGCGACTCAACGGCACTTAACAACAACAGAAACTTGTCAAGGAAGGAAAACTCAAATGTTTCCCACTAAAACAAGTAAGAAAAGTGTTTAGATTGCACCTTATAAAAGAGAGAAAGCTTTTGTGACCCAGAAAAACTAGATACTCTGTTGCACTAAGTATTCATAGAAATCACTGCATATCTTTAGGATCTCCACCTCCTTATTCATAATTCTTTTTGAGCCTCTCTGTCACAAACATACAATTTACTTCTGCAGATAGAAAAATACAGATGCAATCTGATACTCATTTTGTATTGCTGCTGTAAGAAATTACCACAAACTTAATGACTAAAACAACATAAATGTATTATCTTACTGTTTTGTAAGTTAAAAATCTGAAATGCACTGGGCTAGGATCAAGTGCAGCAGGGCTGCTCTCCTTCTAGTGGCTCTAGCAGAGAATCTGCTCCTGCTTCTACCTTCCTCAAGCTCCCATTACTTCATCCTGGGTACCTTGCTCTTCCTTACAGCCTGCAGTGATTAGCCAAGTCCTTTACTTGCACACATAGATAATCTCTCCATCTTAATACCAATGATTGGCAATGTTAGAATTCAGTCTGTAACCTTGATTCTCCTTTATAGTATAGTAAAACAAACTTATGGAGAGCCATCTTGGCCTAGTGGTTAAGGAGTTGCACTGTCAAATCAAAGGCATACAGTTCAAATCTACCAGCTGCTCTGAGGGAGAAAGATAGGAAATTACTTTCCTGGAGATTTAATGAGTCTGAAAAAATCCTGGAGGGCCAACTATGGGTTGGTTTAAACTCAAGGGTACATAACAGTAATAACATAGCATACTTGCAAATTATAGAGATTAAGTTATTAACATCTTGGGAGAAACATTACTCTCCCCTCTACAAGTCCTTACATTTAAGGAAGGCAAAGTTTGACTGTAGAGATACATGTGAGCTCCTGACCATATCTGTAATTGTGTGCACTCTCATGAATTTTCATTGTTTCAGCTCCTGCTTCATTCTATAGAGAACTAATTCTGATATTTCCTACAAACTCATGAATATCTAATTGTCATATGTATAGAAAGGAAAACCTGAAGTCAGATCTGCTAATCTATGATGAAGGACCTCTCCAAAGTGCTGAATGGCCAGGATGTCAGTTCAAAGACTAAGATGTACCTCATCCAAGCCACAGTATTTTTAATTGCTTGTTATTCTTCTGAGACTTGAACAATGAATAAGGATGACAGAAAAAGAATTGGATATGTTATAATTGTGGTGTTGGCCAAGAGAACTGAATCCCATGGACTGCTCAACAGACCAATATAAATCTCTCTTGGAGAAAGAGCCACCAACAAAGGTGCTCCATAGAGGCAAAGATGGTGAAACTTCATCTCACATACTTTGGGCATAATATTAGGAGATGTCAAATTTTGCAAAAAGATGTTAGACTGAAAGAAATGGAGCATGAGAGACAGAAAGGAAGACTTTCAAAAAAATGGATTTGATAGTCACTGTAACAAGGGGCTCAATTATATTAGATTGTGGAGGTGACACAGATTCAAATCTATTGTTCATAAGGTCACAATGAGTTAAAGAAACTGGACATACCTAAGAAAAACAAGAGCATGTGACAGTGGGGTGGATTCATAGTGACTTGCTTAAAACACTTGGATGCTAACATAAAGATCAGAGGTCCAAATTTACCAGTTGTTACATGGGATAAAGGTGTAGCACTCTGGTTTAATAAAAATTTACACCTTTAGAAATCCTATAGACCATTCTACACTACTGTACTGTATCAATAAAAGCCAACTAGTTGAATTGATGGTAGTGGAAGATTTTATATATATAATTTCTATT
>NW_006400342.1:55780-57069 GCF_000299155.1 Elephantulus edwardii | reverse complement strand
GTCAAGTCTCTTGTTACTCATAGCGACCCTATGTACCACAGCTCTAAACTGTGCTCTGTCCTGTGCCAATCTCACTGTCTCCGACACACTAATCCCGATTGCCCCAATCACCGAATCCACCTCCCTGAGGGCCTTCGCCTCTTGCACCTGCCCTCCACCCTTCCGAGCATGATGTCCTTCTCCAAGGACCGGTCCCTCCTTACAACATGACCAAAGTTTGTCAGACGAAGTCTCAGAATCCTTGCCTCCAAGGAGCAGCCTGTTTTAACCCTCTTTAGGATGAATCTGTTTGTTTTCCTAGCGGTCCATGGTACCCTCAATACTCTTCTCCAGCACCATAGCTCAAACGCATCAAATCTCCTTCTATCCTCCTTGGTCATTGTCCAACTCTCTGATGCATAACAAGTGATAGCAAAGACCATAGCCTGTTTCAGCCGCCCCTTAGTCTACAGAGAGACACCATTGCTCTTCAGTACTTTGGAGAGGTCCCTAACAGCAGACTTTCCCATCACAATGCATCTTTTCATTTCCTGGCTTCTGGTACCAAGAGTGTTGATTGTGGAGCCAAGTAGACTAAAGCTGTGAACAATCTCAATCTCTTCACCACCCATCCTGATGCTACCAATTGGTCCAGTGGTGAGAATCTTTGTCTTCTTGACATTGAGCCTCAATCCATATTGAAGGCTGCAGTCCCTGACCCTGAGCAGCAAGCACTTCAGGTCCTCCTCAGTTTCAGCAAGCAGGGTTGTGTCATCTGCAAATCTCAGATTGTTGATAGATCTTCCACCAATCCTGATGCTGCTTTTCTCCTCAAAGAGCCCAGCCTAGCAGATGATCTGTTCTGCATACAGGTTGAAAGGGTATGGAGACAGGACACATCCCTGGCATACACCCTTCCCAATTTTGAACCATGTAGTGTTTCCTTGATCTGTTCTGACGACTGCTTCTTGGTTCAAGTATAAGTTTTGCATTAGCATGATCAAGTGTTCTGGTATTCCCATTCTTCTCAGAGTCAGCCACAGTTTGTTATGGTCCACACAGTCAAACGCCTTTGCATAACCAATGAAGCACAGATAGACATTACTCTGGTACTCCCTGCTTTCAGCCAAGATCCATCTAACATTAGCTACAATATCCCTAGTACCAAAACCCCTTCTAAGCCCAGCTTGAACTTCTGGCAGTTCTCTACTGATGTGTTGTTCCAGTCACTTTTGGATAATCTTTAGCAGAATCTTGCTTGCATGTGAAATCAATGATATTGCTCTATAGTTTCCACACTCTGTTGGGTC
>NW_006400342.1:41321-55340 GCF_000299155.1 Elephantulus edwardii | reverse complement strand
ATATTTATAAAATAGACATATCTATCTATCATCTATCTATCTATCTCTATTTCCATGTATATGTTGGTGTCTCTTGAAAGCCCATCATGTTTATAAGCCTCTGTGGATTTGTGTGGGCAGACAAGTCCAAAGGGAATGCTCTACATCGCTCTCTTTGGATGATGTTGTCTCATTCTCTTGGACAGAGTAAGTTTATCCTCTGATTCTCATAGTTCACTCTAATTATACCATGACACTTATCTCTTTGCCCTAAAATCACATTATTGTTTATTTCCTCCTTGTAGATAGAATCTGGGTTGTTCCTCAAGAATAGGGATTGTTTTAATCATCACTTTTCTGTCTACACCTAGGACAGATTATGTCCTTAATAAATAGCTGAGCTAAAGCATTGAATGCTTTTCTGTTATATGTAAGGTTTTAGAAGGTCTGTTATTTCAGAAGTAGATGGCAAACAGCCTTCTTTTTCTGTCTTAGTCTCAAGCTTCACTTAAACTTGTCCACTATACGTGACTCTGCTGGTATTTGGGACATTAGTTGCACAGCTTCCAGCATCACAGAAACTCACAAGTCACACTAGTACAGTAAACTAACAAAGAAGTGTTGTAGCCATAAGATCAAAATATAAACATGCAAGTGTATACATATACAAGCTATAAAATGAGCAACATAGTCTAAGTCATCCCCCCCATACAGCAAACTGAAAGAAATGTTTTACCCATAAGTTGCTGTTATTATGTGATATTAAGTCAAGTAGAAGTTATTGAAACCCTATGGACAATAGATCTGAACCCTGTCCTATCCTGTGCCATACTCACTATTTCTGACATACTTGAGCCTATAACTGCAGCCACTGTTTTAATCCATCTGGTTGAAGGTCTTCCTCTCTTATTCTATCTTTCATCTTTGAAGGATGATGTCTCCTGCCCAAGAGTAAGACATAGCCCCTCCTAACAACATGCCTAAAATATGAAGGATAAAGCTTTGTCATCTTTGCTTCTAAGAAATCCCTAGCTGCACTTTCTTCAAGACATATCTGTTCTTTTGGCAGTCCATGAGATATTCAAAGGCATCACTTCTTCTGCCAACCTTATTCATTGTCCAGCTCTCAGATGCATAGCAAGTGATTGAAAACACTATTACCTAAATCAGCTGTACCTTAGCCCTCAAACTGACATCATTATCTGACAGTAATTTTGAGAGGTCCCTTACCTGCACACTTTCCCAGTGCAATACTCCTGATCACCTGGCTGCTGGTACCAAGATTATTGAATATAGATCCAAGTAAATGGAATTCTTTGACAGATTCAATCTTTTCTCTGTGTATCATGATGTTGCCTACTGGTCCTGTAGTGAGAATTTTTTGTTTGGTTTTCTTTCATTTTATTCTGCTTTATTTACAAAGTTTGAATATATTGTTTTTCACAAAAGATTCTTCCCATTTCCTTCACCACACCCACACGTCCAATTGTGCAACCCTATGATTAACACCCTAACCCCCCATCCTCACCTCTCCATTTCCACCCTCTCTCCATGCCTTGAATCCTCATACTCATTCTACAATAATGGTTTTATACAGCATTTGCCCTTATGGAACTGAGTTAGTCTGTATTGAGATGTAATCCACATTGAAGGCTGTAGTCTTTGATCTTCTGCAGCAAGTGTTTCAAGTCCTCCTCATTTTCAGCAAGGGAGGTTGTGTCATCTGCATAATGAAGGTTGTTGATGAGTCTTCCTCCAAACTTGATGCCACATTCTTCTTTACAGAGTCCAGCTTCTCAAATTATTTGCTCAGCATAAATATTGGACAAGTATGCAGAGATGACATAACTCTAATGCACACTTTTCTTTGTTTTAAACCACATGGTGTTCCCTTACTTTGTTCAGATAAATGTTTTTTGATCTAGGTATAGGTATTTGCATGAACACAATTAAATGTTCTGGGACTTCCATTCTTCTCAATGCCAGCCGTATTTTGTTATGATCCACACAGTTAAATGCCTTTGAATAGTCAATAAAGCATAAGCACATTCTTTCAGTATTCTCTGCTTTTCAACCATAAGAGCAACCCAAAAGAATAACTATAAAACAATGAAGCATACGAATATCATAAAGCAGCCATATATGCTAAGAGAAGGGTGTGTCAAGAGATGAGATATCCAGCCTGAGGCAGAGTTTCTGCTGGTCTCAGAGTTGCTTAAGTTAATTTCCCTGCCTAAAGGTTGTATCTTGCCAGTCTCAGAGCATAGGTTCTTACCATACACAGGAGATTCCCTCACTAATCTGAAGACTGATTGCAGACAGAAGAGGTACAGTCTGCAGGTTCTGGGGGGTATGCTCTGAGATCTTCAGGCTATAGAAACAGAATGACCTGAGGTACAACTAGGTCTTGACAGAATGGGGGTGGGATCAGAAGGTGGCATGAGGGGGCAGTGTCAACCAGCTGGTGAGTAGTGGGGTAGATGGATATGGAAACAAGGGGGAGATGGGGCCTTTTCAACTGTGTAGATCCTGCTAACGGTTGTGCTGCTGTCAATCTGTTGGATAACTATTCAAGACAGCTGGGTTGTGCTGTTACTAGTTCTATGTTCTGTTGTTCTTCTTAATCATGGTTTCAGTTTAGATTCACAAACTTTTCAGCTACCATTGGTACTGTTGCCCCTGCCCCTCTTCTTTTAGGTTCCCTGCTTCCAACCTCATGTGAATAGCTATCCAAGATAGTTTCACTGTGCTAGAATACATGCAGCCAGGATTCAGAACCTCTGGTGTGGGCAATGCAAACAACTGAAAAGCTTTTCTCTGAAGAGGAAGGGCTGCTCTTGGAACATTTTGACTGTGTAGGTCATAATGAATGATGATCAGAAAATCTGTGTGGATTCTGACAAATTATGGTTAAGGCTGAGAAGAATGACAATCCCAGAACACTTAATTGTGCTCATGTGAAACCTCTATACAGACTAAAAAACAGCTGTGCAAACAGAATAAGGGAATGTTGCACGATTTAAAATCAGAAAAGGTATGTGTCAGGGTTGTATCCTTTCTTCATACCTATTCAGTCTGTATTCTGAGCAAATCATTCAAGAAGCAAGACTATGTAAAGAAAAGAGTGCAATTTGGATTGACAGATAACTCATTAACAATCTATGTTATGTGAATGACACAACCTTGCAGAAACTGAAGAAGATATAAAGTGGCTATTAAAGAAGATAAAAGACTACAGTATTCAATATGGATTCTATCTTAACATCAAGGAAAACTACAATCCCAAAGGCGCATGGTTCAAATCCACCAGATGCTCTGCCGGGGAAGGAGGGACAATCTCCTCCTGTACCAGTCAGATCTGATTTGACGGTACACTCACACAAAAATTAAAAAAAAAAAAACATCAAGGAAATAAAAACCTTCACTGGATCAATAGGCAACATTATGATGTTGTTGTTGTTGTTATGTGCCGTCGAGTCGCTTGCGACTCATAGCGACCCTATGTGCTATGAACATTATGATATATGACAAAAATATTGAAATTATCAGGATTTAATTTTATTTAAATCAATACTCCACACCCGTGGAAGCAGCAGTCAAGAAATAAAAAGATGTCCTGCATTGTGAAGATCTGCTGTCAAGGAATTCTCCAAACTATGAAAGTGCACAGATGTTAAAGACTTAGAAGGCCGTTTTAATTACTTTCTATGCATTACAGAGTTGGACAATGAATAAGGATGGCAGAAGACAAATGGATGCCTCTGAATTGTGGTGTTAGAGAATATAATGGACACCATGATGAATATCTAAATATTCATGGACTGCCAAAAGAATATACAAATATGACTTAGAGGAAGTGCAGCCAGAGTTCTCTTTAGAGGCAAGGATGGTGAAAGTTCGTCATCTCACATAATTTGAGCATATAATCAGGAGGGTTCAATCCTTGGAAAAAGGTATCATGTTGGAAAATGTAGACAGTCAAAGAAATAGAGGAAAACCTTCAACAAGATGGATCGACACAGTGACTGTATTAGTCGAATCGAACATGTTGGAGGTGATGAGGATGGTGCAAAATACAACAAGGTTCATATCTGTTGTTCATAGTGCCATAATGAATTGTAGTTAGCCAGATTGTACCTCACAACAATGAAGTTTTGAATGATCAATAATTGATGTTCAGTGGTCTTATAAGACCTTAGAATCCTATTGTATTTTGAAGCTATAAATATTTAATATTTCCAAGCAAACACAGTATTTTGGGAGGTCTGGTGGCCTAGTGGTAAGAAGTTGCACTGCCCAAAGGCACATGATTTGAATCAACCAGCTGTTGTTCCATGAGAAAATGATGAGCAATCTCTTCCCACGTGATTTATTTCCCTTTGAAAACCCTCTGGAAGGTCATCTATGAGTGGGCTCTAACTTGACAGCACACAGTAGCAACAACTATAGAAGCTGTTTGAAAACACAAAGTGATACTGCTAATAAGTAATAATGATTTAATCTTATAGAAAATATGATCGTTATATGACTATTATCACTCTAAAGTTGATCTTAAACTCATCAACTAGATCGAATTGGTCCCAGTCTCTTAGCTTGACCTCTATCACATCAACTTATCTTCCTCTGTTGTCACTGTATGTACTGCCTTGAAGAAGATGTATAGGACAGTGACCAGGAGAATGTCATCCAAACCCAGTCTCTTAGAATTAACTTAATGTAATTCTCAACAAGAAGAAATGGTATTAGACCTAATTTGTCAAGATATAAAGGAAAACATCTTGACTACGAATGTAATTAAAACCTTGAATAATTTACCTCAGGATTTTACTAGTTCTTCAAGCCCACAAGTCATGAACAGAGGCCATTGGACAGATATATTAGATACATTCATCTGTCCTAATTTGTTGGTCACCCTGGAGGCAGTAGATTAGCCACAGGACATAATAATGAACTGTTTGTCAAGAGAGTACACTTCTTTTTTTTTTTTGAGAGTACACTTCTTGAATTAATTTAGATAACAAATATTTTTAAGTACTGAAAAGTTCCAAACTTTATCAATGCAGAAAATAAGGCATAATTCCAGTGAAAGAATACTCTGTAGCATCCTTGAGTAGGCAAGGATTCTGGGACTTCGTCTGACATACTTTGGACGTGTTGTAAGGAGGGGACCAGTCCTTGGAGAGGGGCATCATGCTTGGGATGGTGAAGGGATAGCAGTGCGATTGGCATAGGATAGAGCAGGGTTTAGGGCTATTGTACATAGGGTCGCTATGAGTCGCAAGCGACTTGACGGCACATAAAAGCGACAACACCAACAACAACTACAACCTCCTTGAGTAAGATGAATAACAATAGAGGAGGTCGTTGTGTGCACTGTAGAGTCAGAACCAACCCAGAGTTGACCCTTCAGTGGGTTTTAAGAAGTAGTTATTCACATAGGAGGAGATTGCTCATCCTTTTCCCACAGAGCAGCTGTTGGCCTAGAACCACAAGCCTTCAGGATTGCAGTGCAGTGTCTTAACCTAGTAAGCCTCCAGAGGTCCTCAATAGTAGAGGATAGGCACACAGTCAATTCTATAATGATGAAAATAATTTTCAAGTTTTAGTTTTTAGGTGCCATGGAGTCAGTTCTGACGTAAGCCACCGTATGTCTAATAGAACAAAACCTTGCCCCACACTGTGGCATCTTCATAGTTTCTGCTCTTTTTAAATACACTGTTGTAGTTACTGTGTTGCACTCTTTGTTATAATATTTTGAGGGTCTTCTAACATGACGTGTTTAATGTTTCAAATCTATTCCTAAGATGATCTTGAAATTCAGACAGAATTGATTCAAGGTCATATCTTGGTTCCTGTGGACTTATTTTCTTCAGCTTCAATCTGAATTTTCATATAAGTAATTGATGATCTGATCTATAGTCTGCCCTGGGCCTACTTTTGACTGCTGATATTGAGATTCTCCAAGGATTTCTTCCATAAATGTAATCACTCTGATTCCTATGCAACAAATCAGGTGAGATCCATGTATAAAGTTGTCGTTTGTGTCTTTTAAAAAACTATTTGTAATGAAGAAATCACTATAAAGGCAAACTTAAATCATTCTATTCCCAGCCTCATTTCTATCACTAAGTACATATTTTCCAGCTAGTGTTCCTTCCCTGTTTCCCACTTTTGCATTTCAGTCACCAATTATCATTCATACATCTGGATTGCATGTTCAGTCAATCTAGGACTGCAAGATTTGATAAAAATTCTTAAGTTCTTTATCTTTGTCTCCATATGTAGGAGTATGAATTTGAATAATAGTCATGTTAATAGATCTTCCTTGTATGTGTATGGATACACATCCTATCACTCACAACATTGTATTTCAGGATTGAAGTTGAAATTGACCTTTTTGGCTATGAATGCTACACGATTCTTGTTCTGTTTTTCATTCCAGGCATAATATTCCATATGTTGCAGAAGACCAAAGAATGTAGCCTTAGGTTAAAAATTGCATCTCAATATCAAGAAAATGAAGATTCTTAGTATTGGACCAATGGACAACATCATGATGGATGGAGAGGAAATTGACACTGTCAACAGCTTCATCTTGCTTAGATCCACAATTAACATCCTTAGGACCAACAGATATGAAATAAGGAGACGTATTGCATTAGAAAAATCTGTAGTTAGGGACCCCTTCAAATTACTGAGGAGTCATTATATCTGTCTGAAGACTGAGGTGTGTCTGATTCAGGCCGTAGTCTTTACAATCACTTGTTGTACATCTGAGATCTGGACAGCAAACAAGAATGATGGGGGTAAAAAAAGAATTGATACCTTTGAGCTGTGGTGTTGGAGAAAAGCACTGAACATTCCATGGTTGGCCAAAAGAGTAAACAAATATGTCTTCGAAAGGGTGCAGCAAGCGTGCTTTTTGGAGGCAAGAATGGTGAGGTTTTTGCTTCACATACTTTGGGCATGTTGCTAGGAGGGGCTATTCCTCACATAATGCTGGGAAAGGTGGAGGATCAGTAAAGGAAAGGAAGACCTTCAACCAGGTGTATTGACATAGTGACTGCTGCAATGGGCTTTTGTGTGTCAGGAAGTGTGATGGTGGCACAGGATAGAAAAGTGTTCAGATCTTTTGTTCATAGGGTTGCTATATGTCATACTTGGCTCAATGGCATCTAACAACAACAATTAACCTGAGGACCTTATCTTCTGGCATATATCAGACAGTGATCCAACCCTATTCATAGGAATTTCAAAGGTTCATTATTTCAGAAATGAATGGCAAGCCATGTTTGTTATTCTCTCTTAGACTAGAAACTCTGCTGAAGCCTATCCACCATGGTCATCTGCTAGCATTTGAAATATTATTGGTATCACTTCTAACATCACAAAAACATGCAATATAGGATAGTGTGATAAAATGAGAAAGAAGTGATGGGTTCTCCATGTACATTTTCATTTTCTGGATATGAAATGATTTCCCCAACCACTAATGAGGTTTTTGTAATTTTTTTTTACACAAGCTGTAGATTACTGCTTATTGCTACTACACACCAAATTTAGAGACTAATGTGGGATATATAACAAGAAATTTATTATGTATGGAGATATATATATAAAATTTATATGGATACATAGGAGTCTGAACTGAAGACTCAAATCTGCCTCTGCCCCCTGGAAGCTGAGTGGAGGTTTTACGTGGAAAGGGCACAGGTTGCATCTTTGTTTGCCCAAGGCAGTCTGGGTTATGGTCACATTTGAGGTGATCTGGGTGATTGTCATATTCTAATGATTTTGACCAATTCTTACTGTCATCTTGAGGATAAGTGACTTCCTTCTGAATGTCACAAGAAAGGAGTCATTGTGTTGCTTTAAGGAAAGACAGAATAAGATTACTATCCTTGCAATTTTTACTAAAAGCTTCAAAGAGATGTTAACTTTTAACTCACAAGCATGAAACAGCACTCTCAAAAAAGGTGTTTCAGCTAGGAAAGAACTAAAGCAGAGCTAATGAAATCTTTATGATAATGTGTTATCCTCATTACAGTTACTATGTCAATCAATCTCACTTGGGATCTTCTTCTCCTTTTCTGATACTCAAATTTACAAAACATGATGTCCTTTTACAAGGACTGGTCCTCTTAACCAAAGAATGTGAGATGAAGTTTCACTGTCCTTTTCTCTAAGGAACCATTTATTATTATACTTATCAGCTATGGGCCAGTATGTCAATTACATTCAAAAGACTGATGTGTCCCCTAGAAATGTGGTAAAAACTAGATCAGTTTGCAGATTCTCAAACTTGTATTCTACTCTGAGATTTCCTAAAGATTATCTTTCTCCAATGTAACAACTCGTAAGTAGAGGTTTAATTTCCTCAGGAAATGCTCCCATCTGTTTAACTCAACTATATTTTGATATTTATGTTAATGTTGTAAATAAATGAGAGACCATATGGTGAATCAGTTTACTATCATAAATCAGATTGTTGAGTTCTGCTGTTAGCAGAGTAAACTTCCAAATCCCAAAATGTAAACATAATCCATTTTTTTCCTTGACAGATCACACGTTTACTGAGAAAATAGATTGTTAAAACAAATTCATTACCTCTCCTCCTATGAATTAACATGTGTAAAATCATTATAGTAGAATCTGACACTTAGTAAATATTTTATAACTATTTAGTATTATATCAATATTAAAAAGAGCTCTGGAATTTTCCAAGATGGTGGTGGTAGAGAGTACAGTGTGAAGAACCAGAGGAATAGCAAGCTGCATAGAGATGGGACACTAGGGAGTCCTTCACACTCTAGGGAGACCGACCAACATAGCACAATGTGAATGGTAGGAATTTGAATCAGAACTTTTGTTGGCACAATTAGTTTAGGAGCTACAGGAACATAAAGCCGTGCCACACTGCAGACCCATCGCTGTCCAGACAAAAGCTGGAACCCACTAGCTGAGCTGCATTGGTACTCACCTGAAAGGAATAAGGTTAGTGGGGAAATTGGCTGAATTCTCTTAAGCCTCACTAAAATCTGGCTGGTCTGATGCACCACATGGGCAATAGGAATTTGAATCATAACTTTTGTTGAAATATTTAGTCTTGGAACTATAAGAACACAAAGCCTCAGTTGCATTTTGGAACCACACTTTGGACTAGAAAAAGCTGGAAGCTGCTAACAGAGCTTCCGATGGAACCACCTGAAATGGGAAAGCTTAGTGGGGACATTGGCTGAATTCTCTTAAGGCCCACTAAGATCCAGTGGGTCTGTTGTGCAGCATGGACAATAGGAAATCCTATCAGAACTTTTGTTGACACAATTTGTTTAGGAACTACAGTAACATAAAGCCGCATTGTTTTATGGGCATTTGACTGAGTTTTCTCTGGTTCTGCTGGACACAGGACCCTGCTTGGGAAGGGGCCACTGGGTGAGGGCACTGGGTAGTGAGGCTGGGCAGGGCCACAGACTGAGAACTCCTGGGTGGGAGACAGACAGCTGGAATTTGAGCAGGGACCTCAATCATGAGCACACCTGGACAACTAAGGTCTGAGTGAGGTCCACAAGTGGTTGACCCACCCCTGTTATTGCCCCACTACCCTGTCTGCCCACCTCATTTAGTTTCACACCTGTCAAGAACTTGCCTTTAACCCAAAGCACCTTGATCTGACTTACCTATAAGAATAGCTCTCACAGGCTCAGAACTGACCTTTCCCTTGAGTCAGAAATTCAGAGAAATTGTCTTCAGATCAAGCAGATATCAATGTCTCAAAGAAGCAAGCTATCTCGCACACTATACAAGTGAAAAACAAGATGTTACCACCAAAGGGTGACACAGTATCACTGGATTTCCTGAAGCCAGAACGTCTGATGGAACTTTCTGACTTAGAATTTAAAAGAACAATGATTGAATATTTTCAATGGATGAAAGACAAACATGAAGAACTACAGGATACTATAAGCAAAAATGAGGAAGAGCTAAAAAAATAACAACCAAAACCACAAAAAACAAAACAAAAAAAAATCCAGAACAATGCAGATAAAACAAACAAGGCATTAGCAGTCCTGGAAAACACAAGAAACCACTATCCAAAATATGAGGTCCAATGTTTCAGATGCTGTCAACATAATGGAGTTGACATTATGTCAACATAATGTGTTTCATCAAAAAGAGGAAAAACAGAATCATTGAAATAGAAGACAGAATTATCACCACTGATCTGCTGGAGCAAAAGGCAGAATAAAAAGGAAGGAAAAAGAAGAAACTATAAGAATAATATGGGGCACCAACAAGAGAAATAACATGTGCATCATTAGAATCCCAGAACAGGAAGAAGAATGTAAAGACACTGAAAAAGTGGTGGAAGAATTACTAGAGGAAAACTTCCATGGCATAATGAAAAATGAGAGAAATATATTCAATATTACAATGAAATGTGCAAGGATATGGAGTTATAAAATAAAAAGGGCTGAACTCGCTCAGCATTTCTTAAGCTCAAGGAACTGAAGAACAAATTCAAACCTTGAGTTGTTATAATCGAGGATGCTTTCGGCAGAATGTTAAATGATCCAGGAAGAATTAAAAGAAGATGGAAATAATATACTGAGTCACTGTATCGAAAAGAATTGGCAGACACAGAAGAATTTCATGAAAAAAAAACATATGAGCAAGAGCCTATGGTGATGAAAGAAGAAGTTCATGCTGCTTTGAAGGAAATGGCAAAAAATAAGGTTACAGGAATAGATGGTATACCAATTGACATATTTCAGCTAACAGATGCTGCCCTGGTTGTGCTCACCAAGTTGTGCCAAGAAATAGGGAGAACAACCACTTGGTCAACTGACTGGAAGAGATCGATATTTGTTGCTGTCCCAAAGAAAGGTGACCCAACAGAGTGTGGAAACTATAGAACAATCTCACTGATTTCACATGCAGGCAAGATTTTACTGAAGATTATCCAAAGACGACTGGAGCAGCACATCAGCAGAGAACTACCAGAAGTCCAGTCTGGGTTTAGAAGGAGTCGTGGTACTAGGGATATTGTAGCTGATGTTAGATGTATCTCAGTTGAAAGCAGAGAATACCAGAGGAATGTCTATCTGTGTTTCATTGACTATGCAAAGGCATTTGACTGTGTGGATCATAACAAACTACGGTTGACTCTGAGAAAAATGGGAATCCCAGAACACTTAATCATGTTAATGCAAAACCTATACTTGGACCAGGAGGCAGTCATCAGAACAGAGCAAGGGAACACTGCATGGTTCAAAATTGGAAAGGGCGTATGCCAGGGATGCATCCTATCTCCATACCTTTTCAACCTATATGCAGAACAGATTATCTGGGAGACTGGGCTCTATGAGGAGAAATTGGGGTCAAGATTAGTGGATGTTTTATCAACAATCTGCGTTATTCAGATGACACAACCCTGCTTGCTGAAACTGAAGAGGACCTGAAGCACTGCTGCAGAGGGTCAAGGACTGCAGCATCCAATATGGAGTGAGGCTCAATGTCAAGAAGACAAAGATTCTCACCACTGGACCAATTGGCAGCATCAGGGTGGATGGTGAAGAGATTGAAATTGTACACAGCTTTAGTTTGCTTGGCTCCACAGTCAACAGCAGCCAGGAAATTAAAAGGCGCATTGCCATGGGAAAGTCTGCTGTTAGGGACCTCTCCAAAGTACTGAAGAGCAATGGTGTCTCTCTGGAGATTAAGGTGCATCTGATTCAGGCCATGGTCTTTGCAAACACTTGTTATGCATCAGAGTTGGACAATGACCAAGGAGGATAGAAGGAGAATTGATGCCTTTGAGCTTTGGTGCTGGAGAAGAGTATTCAGAGTACCATGGACTGCTAGGAAAACAAACAGATTCATCCTGGAAAGGGTTAATCCGGGTGGCTCCTTGGAGGCACGGATTCTGAGGCTCCATCTAACATACTTTGGAGAGACTGGTCCTTGGAGGAGGACATCATGCTTGGGAGGGTGGAGGGACAGCACAGGAGGGGAAGGCCCTCTATGAGGTTGATTGATTCAGTGACTGGGATAATTGGGATGGGAGTGTCAGAGACAGTGCGATTGGCACAGGATAGAGCAGAGTTTAAGGCTGTTGTACATAGGGTCGCTATGAGTCGCAAGCGACTCGATGGCACATAACAACAATAACAACAACAAGATTGCTTCGTCTACATAATATCAAGGTTCTTGGTAATTCTTCCTCCAATTTTCATGCCACATTCATGTTTGTATATTTCATCTTCTAGAATTATTTGCTCACTTTACGTATTGTATGGGTATGGAGAAAGGGTGCCCACCTTTCCTGATTTTAAATCATATAGCAGTATTACCTTGCTTTGTTTGGACAACTGCTTCTTGGTCTATGTATAGGTTTCATACTAACACATTTAATTGTTCTAGTATCCCCATTCTTCTCAATATTAACTATAATTTGTTATGACATACACAGTCAAATCCTTTGCACTATCAACAAAATGTAACTAAACTTCTTATTTCCTTGCGTAAATTAACCAAAAGAGATGAATTTTTGTTCCCACTTCAAATAAAGGATGCTCCAACACAGTGTAGCAATTATCAGATAGTATAATTAGTAGAACATTCAAATACAATATTGCTGAAAATTATTAAAAATCAACAAGGGACTTCCAAAAATCCAACCTAGAATGAAAAGAGACCATGGAATAAGAAATAGAATTCTTGATGGATTTTATCAAAAAGCAAAGAATACCAGAAAAAAGTTTGTTTGTGTTTCATTGTATATGCAAAGGTATTTAACTGGATGGATCATAACAAATTATGAAATCATTGAAACATGAAATCAAAAGACTCTAGAAATTTTATGTCTTAACTCATTCTGTCTACTAGTGAATAAACAGCATTTTTGAGAAGTTGAGTGTGTGCTCTTCTAAATTTTAGTGACAGATTCAGGACCCTAGTGCACACAAGTGTTTCTGCTCAAAGCCTTCTCAGCATAGGTCAGCAGCAGCAGTGCATGGTAGGCTTTCAATAGTCAGCAGTGAGAAGTGTTTTAGAAATGCTGTCAGGTGCTGTTGAGCCAACTGTGATTCATAGTGACCTGATAAACAACAGGTCTGAACCTTGCCCTATCCTGCATCATCCTCATGATGTTTGTCATACTAAAGCCCATTGGTGCTATCTCATGGAAGGTCTTCTTCAACTGACTGTCTTTCCCAGCATGATTTCCTTTTCAAAGGAATGATTCTTCCTCAAAATATGACCCAAATATGAAGTTTCACTATCTGTGCCTTTAAGGACCAACTCTGATTGTACTTTCTTCAAAATAGATTAGGTTATTCTTTTGATTATCCATGATTAATCCCAAGATTGAAAGGTGTCAATTCTTCTGCAATTTTTGTACATTACAAACCTCACATGCATAAGATGCAACTGGAAAAAACAAAAACAAACACCAAGCTTGTATTAGACACTTCTGAATCTTTAAACTGGCTTCTTTGTTTTTTAGCAAATGACTTTGGAGAAGCAGATTTCCCCAGTGCAACACATATTTTTATTTATTGACTGCTTATATCATGGATAGTGATTGTGGAGCCAAGTAAATGTAAATCATTTATAACTTCAGTCTTTCTTCATTCACCATGATGATGACCATTTGTCCAGTTCTCTTTATGTTGAGATGTAACTCATATTAAAAGCTATAGTCTTTGATCTTTCGCAGCAAGTGTTTCAAATTTTCTTCCCTTTTACTAGCAAGGTCATCTGCATAATGCAGGTTACTAAAAAGTCACCTTCCAATCTTGATACCACATTCTTCTTCATAGAGTCCAGCTTCTTGAATAGTTTGCTCAGCATACAGATTGTTTTGGAGATATAGATACAATTTTGGAGAAAGGATACCACCCTACATATACCTTTCTTAATTTTAAACCATATAGTATTCCCCTGTTCTGTTTACACAATTTCTTGGTCTAGGTATGGATTTTTCATGAGCACAATTAAGTGTTCTGGGACTCTAGTGTTTTATATATATATATATATATA
>NW_006400342.1:38257-40422 GCF_000299155.1 Elephantulus edwardii | reverse complement strand
CGCAGCAGAACAGTGGAAGAAGATACTGTTCGTGGTGTGCAACAAAGTTGTAAACCCTACTACACACCTATTTAATATGTATACAAAGTAAACAGTTTAAGAAACTGGACTGGAGGAAGGCTTATCAATAACCTTCATTTTACAGTTGACATGATCAGAGAACTGCCAGAAGTTAGCAGAATATGAAGAGAACTTGAAACACATATTGAGAAAATTCAAACTATATCCTTGAGTATGAATTATACCTCAACATTAAAAAAATTAAAAATCCTCACAATTGGACCAATTGACAAGATCATGATGAATGCAGGAAAGAGGGGGCTTATTAAGGATTTCATCTTACTTGGATCCTCAATCAACACCCATGGAAGTAGCAGTCAAGAGATAAAATAACATGTTATTTTGGGCAGATGGGCTGGCACAGTCCTTGTTAGAATGTTAAAGAGCAAGGGTGTCACGAAAAGGACTAATGCACTTCTGATTCAAGCCATGATCTTTTTAAATGGTCCATATTTCTAAGAAAGTTGGACAGTGAATATGGAAGCCTGAAGAAGGATTGACTGGCTTTAATTGTGGTGTTGGCAAAGAGTTTTTAAATCTGCCAAAAGAAAATTTGTCTTGGAATAAATGCAGCCAGAATGTTCCTTAGAAGCAGAGATTTTTGGATTTACAAACTACGGAGCTCCCCAATTAAGCAAGCTTGAAGGAGGAATGGCATCTACTTTCATAATAGCTTGCCTCCAGAAACGCTATGAACCTGGAGAGAGGATTAATGACACACAAGTGTTGAGGACTCTCCTTCATAGGGTCACTATGAGTCACCTGCGACTCAACGGCACTTAACAACAACAACATACTACAGACATGTTATCAGAAGGTTCTAGTTGCAAAGCAAGATGCAAGGATAAACATAGAAAGCATCAAAGAAGATGGAGGGAATTAAAATAATTACTTTACCTAAAAAAATTGGTTGTCACAAAAATATTTCGGGAGGTAGCATGTAATCCAGAGCCAAAGATAATGAAGGAAGAAGTTCAAACTTCATTGAAGGCACTGTCCAAAAATAAAGCCATAGGTTTTAATGGGATATCAACTGACATGTTTCAAATACAAGATGCAGCCCTAGATGTGCTCACCAGTGTTTGCCAGAAAATTCAGAAGACTTGCCCAACTAACTGAAAGAGATACATATTTGTTCTCATTCCAAATAAAGGTTATTCAGCAGAAGGTGAAAACTATGCAAGCAAAATATTGTTGAAGAGCATCCAAAACTACTAAAACAGTACATTGATAGAAAACTGCCAGAAAGTCAGGCTGGGATTAGAAGAGGCTGTGACACCAGAAATATTACACCTGTTGTCAGATGGATCTTGACTGAAAGCAGACAATACCAGAAGACTATTTGTTTTTTATTGACTCTACAAAAGCATTTGATTGTGTGGATCATAAACTATTGTTAACATTGAGAATTATGGGAATACCAGAACAGTTAATCATGTTCATATGAAATCTATACCTAGACCAAGAAATTTTATGCAAATGGAACAAGGGAACACTGCATATTTTAAAATCAAGATAAGTGTGCATCAGAACTATATCCTTTCTCCACACCTATTCAATCTGTATGTTGAGTAAGTAATTTGAAAAGCTTAACTCTATGAAGAAAAAGATGTCATCAGGATAGAAGAAAGATTCATAAACAACTTGTATTATGTAGGTGACATGACCTTGCTTGCTTAAAATGAGGAAGACTTAAAACGTTTGCTGCAGAAGAGCAAATAATCTATTTTCCAATATAAGTCATAGATCTACATCAAGAAAATAAAAATACTTATCAGCAGGTCATAAAGCAAAGATTGAAATTGTCTATGATTTTATCTTCCTTGGATCCACAAGCAACACCGCTGGGACCATTGGTCAAGAGGTCAAAAGACATATTATAGCAAGGAGTTGGAAACAATCTAAGTACCCATCAGCAAACGAATGCAAACGAATGGATAGAGAAGCTCTGCTGCTTTGAAAATCAAGGAACTCTTGCAATATTATTCAAAATGGGTGACTCTGGAAGACATTATGCTGAGTAAAAAAAATCTCAGTCACAAAGAGACAAATACTATATGGTGCCACTGTTATAGAATGAGGCTGACATTGGGGTGGGGGTAAGA
>NW_006400342.1:31461-36517 GCF_000299155.1 Elephantulus edwardii | reverse complement strand
CAGGACAGAGCGGAGTTTAGGGCTGTTGTACATAGGGTCGCTATGAGTCGCAGGCGACTCGACGGCACATGACAACAACAACAACAACAACAACAATATTCCTTTAGGTAAGATCCATGTATATAATTGTCATTTATGTTATTCTGGTTTTCTGTAAAAAGTTATGATCAATGAATAAATTATTGATTAAAAAAAAGACATATTACACTGGAAGAGTCTGCTGTAACGAACACTCCAAAACACTAAGGAGCAATGATGTTTGTTTAAAGACTAAGGTGCTTCTGATTCTAAGATGCTTCACCTTGTCATGTGTCTGAGAGCTGGACAATGAATAAAGATGAGAGAAGAAGAATAGATGCCTTTGTGTTGGAGTGTTGGAGAAGAGTACTGGATACCCCATGGATTATCAAAAGAATAACCTTATATAACTTGGAGAAGGTGAAATGAAAGTATTCCTTAGAGACAAGGATGAAGAAGCTTCATCTCACATACTTTGGGCATGTTCTTAAGAGAGGTTATTCCCTGAAAAGGGACATCATGTTTGCAAAAGTGGAGGATCACTGAAGGAGAGAAAGACCTTCAATGAGATGTAATGACACAATGATTGAAACACTGGGCTCAAATATGTTAGAGATTATGAGGAGGGCAGAGGAGAGGACAGGGTTCAGATATATTGTTCATAGAGTATCTATGAATTGTACTCGATTTGATAGCACATAACAACAGCAGTCCTTGCAAATAACAACATTCTAGGAAAAGTAGACAGTCTGTGAAAAAAAGAGGAAGACTCTCAAAATGATCCATTGTGGCGAGCTCTGGTGGCCGAGTGGCAAGACGCTGCAACTGTAAGCTCAGAGGTGCACAGTTCAAATCCACCAGATGCTCTGCTGGAGAAGGAGGAACAATCTCCTCCTGTACCAGTCAGATCTGATTTGACGGTACACACAAAAAATAATGAAATTTAAAAAAATTTTTAAAAAGATTCATTGTGAATGTAGCAATGGGCTTGAGGGTGGTGGAAATTGTGAAGATGGCAAGATTTCAACTTGGCCATCACCTGTAAGCAACAATTCGTGTGTAGTTGAAGAACAAATTGTATTATTGGAAGTAGATAGCATTTTTTATCTGGGAGTACTGTTGTTCTGTTGTTCAAATCACATCAATTGAAGCAACAGTCATTCCCTTGTGACTATGTTGTGAACATAGATACAGTCCAGAGAAATTTTGTTGAGTTACTTTATGACTCAAAAAGAAGCTGTCCTTTTCATGGTGGCACTGATAGCTCAAGTGCTATCTTACTCAGAGACATTTGAATTTGAAATGTTTGCATTGCAACAATATAATTCAAACACAAACTCAGCAGAATGGTTTTGTCTTGGGAGAAGGTGGAAGGGAGAAGTGTCATGTTGAGATTATTCTTTGGACCTAAAATCCGTTATTCCGTTATGTAACTTTTCTGGAACATACACATTTCATCTCACTCATGAACCTTTATTAGTTTCAAATGTATTACTCTACCTTTCAGTTTAAGGAGTTCTGGCAGCATAATGTGTAGAATGTTGCACTGCTAACAAAAAGGTCAGTTCAAATCTAGCAGTTGCTTTAGGGGAGAAAATTGACCATCTTCTGTTACTGTCATAACTTTGGAAACCCAATAGAGAGCTGCTATGAGTTGGAATCAACTTAGTAGTAATGGTTATTGGCATTGGTATACCCTCAACTTTATAATTCCAGGTAAAATTTTCCTATCATTGAATATATGAGAGATGATCTAAGTAAGAATTTAGCCATGAGTAGTCCTTTCAGCAGAAGGTCAAGGACTGTAGCCTTCAATATGGATTGAAGCGCAAAGATTCTTACCACTGGGCCAAATTGTTATCTTCATGATAGACAGAGAAGAGATTGAGATTGTTAATAACTTTACCTTGCTTGGCTCCACAATCAGTATTCTTGGCACCAAACAGTCATGAAATCAAAGGATGGATTAGATTGGGAAAGTCTGCTGTCAGGGACCTTTCAGAGTACTGAAGAGGAATGATGTCAGTTTAGAACTAAGGTGTACTTGATCCAGGACATGGTCTTTGCAACTACTTGCTATGCATCTGAGAACTGGACAATAACTAAGGATGATAGAAGCATCTACGTCTTTGAACTGTGATGATGGAGAAGAGTGTTGAACATACCGTGGAATGCCAGGAGAACAAATAGGCCTGTCCTGGAGATGGTGAAACCAGGCTGCTCCTTGGAGGCAAGAATTTTGAAGTTCTGTCTCACATACTTTGGGTATGTGGCCAGAAAGACCATTCCTTGAAGAATGGCATCATTATTGGAAGGACGAAGGGACAGTGCAGGAGATAAAGACTCTAGATGAGGAGGATTGACTCAGTGAGTGGAGAAATAGGATTAAGTCTGGAGGAGATGATGAGATTGGCTCAGAATAGGGTCACTATGAGTTGCAGGTGACTCAAAGGCATATAAAAACAATACTTTAATTTCCAACTTCCTTATCTCTTTGCAACTGATGCGTAACTTCAGTCTACAACTCTGAGGAACATGTAGTCTATTAACTTAGAACAGGTTCATTACTGAAGATTGCTAAAAGGAAAGTGCAAAGACGTGTTAGATGTGTAAGAAATTCACTAAAGGCAATGTCTGTGACAGAAAAAGTATGGAGAGTTGGGGGACTGAAGAGTTATATGGTTGCAATGCAGGTCTAACTACAATTGAAAGAGAGAGAAAGGGAAAAGATTGGTATCAGGTCATCAGGAAGTGCTCAGGTCAGACTCACCTGTTGTAAGAGTCCCATCGTCTTTTCATGTTTGGTCTTTGGTCTCAAGAAGGCTAATGGATTTGGGTATGCTCCCTGCAGAAGAAGACATGAGATGCTTTTAGTGATCATATCAGGAAAAGTGATCTGACTTCAGTACAGACATTGCACAGAGCAGCAGCTGAGAGTGGAAGCTGATGAGAAAGGAGGAGAAGATCACTTAAGTGAATGGATTGAGGAGGCATGTGGAGAACTCAAATTTGTAAAGACTGAACCTTGAAAAATGAGTTTGTGATCTTCATGACTCACTAAGACAAGGTGAGGTCTTTTCCTTGTCTTAGACAGAAAACAGGTCGAGAAAACAGGTCAATTGCACAATTCTTGGCATTAGCCCATGAGTGATGCAAACAGTTAAAGTGCTTAACTGCTAACCAAAAGTTAAAAGTTTAAATCCACTCTGAGACATATTGAAAGAGTGACCTGGCAGTCTACTTTCAAAGACCAGGTATTGAAAATCTTATTGAGCTTAGTTATACTTAACACACGTGGAGTTACTATCTGTTGTAACTGATTTGATGGTGACAGGTTATTAAGGAAGGATCAGACTCAACTTGTAGTGCAAGGCTTCAGTCCTCATCCCTCTGTCAACTTTCTACAATTTAACTTACTACTGCCTAATATGTAAAGTGATAGTCATGGCATTAATTAATTAATTAATAAATATCCATGACTATGACTGAACTGATGAAGTATAAATTAGGGGAAGTTGTTCCATTAATTCAGTTGACACAGCTGTATTTTTTGCCCACCTGTCTTACAGTTTTACTAAAATGACCACAGATTAATGGCCAGTTGAACTTTGGCTTCCTTTGGGTGTAATGGCTATTTGTGAAACACCATAAATAGTCAGTTAATAGGGATAAATTCATCCATCTGGTTTCTGAAGTCCCTCAGCAAGTCATCCACTCCTTCATTAGGTATCATTCAAAATAAGCTCATTAGGCTCAGTTCCATGGCCAACTCAGTTTGTAACTGGTATCTGAGTAGCTTCAGGATGAACATTTTTAAAATAATGCCTTAAATTTTCAAAATTAGTATTTAAAGAGCCCACACTCCATAGTCACAAAACTTAAAGTAACCTGAAAGATTTGATCAGATAAATAGAAAAGTGGATTGATTCATTTCCTTGTGTGATGTAGGTCCATGAAATGGAACAAGTTTCAAATCAATCTAGTTGGTTTCATAATGAAAGCGATGAAATTCAAGTCTTTGGGTTGCAGATGATAATCACTACAAAATTCTTAATTTAAAGATCAAGAACTCTAGATGCTGAACACTATCATACTGATGTGTCAATTTGATAATTGTTACTCATAGTGGACAGTGGTGGAACTCCCCAATTAAAACAAGATTAGAAATAGAAGTGGCATCCCCTTCCGAAATAGCTTGTTTCCAGAAATCCGATGAACTTGGAGAAACAATGAAAGTTATACAAGTGTTCAGGTCTTTCGTTCATAGGATCACTTCATACAGGTTCATAGGGGTTCATAGAGTCATTTATACAACTTGACAGCACTTAACAACAACAATATAAAAATAGAAAAATACAATGTAATAATTGAAAAAATAGAATAACCAGGGGGGGAAATTTACACCTTTTTTGGTAAATGGAGAACACTAGAAGTTGATGTTAATATAGTCTGTGTTGAGGCCTGGATGTCTTTCAAGTATATATGCACTTGAGGACTATTATCTCCTGCAGTATGAACAATCCCCCTTTAATAATCTATTTGCCTCCAGTCTTGACTGACTTCAGTTCAGCTACAAAAGTGACCATTCTCAATCACAAAATCTAATAATTTTATTTCTCTATTTTTTTTACATGGAAGTCTCTACTTAGATCACTTTCCTGTAATGATCACTAAAAGCATCTCAGATCTTCTTCTGCAGGGATCATACCCAAATCCATTAGCCTTCTTGAGACCAAAGACAAAACATGATAAGACAATGGGACGCTAACAACAGGTGAGTCTGACCTGAGCACTTCCTGATGACCTGATACCAATCTTTTCCCTTTCTCTCTCTTTAAGTTGTAGTTAGACCTGCATTGCAACCATGTGACTCTTCAGTCCCCCCAACTCTTCATCCTTTTTCTGTCACAGACATTGCCTTTAGTGAATTTCTTACACATCTAACCCATTTTTGTACTTTCTTCATCCTGAACAACATGCCTCTGGAAACTCTATGAACTTTGATAAATGTTGATAGTTATAGAAAGGCTTCAGACCT
>NW_006400342.1:21007-31311 GCF_000299155.1 Elephantulus edwardii | reverse complement strand
TTTCTTAACAAGGTGTCAAGTCTTTCATGATCTAGTCCCTTCCTCTCTGCTCCAATTTAACTTCTTACCACCTAGATTCCATATCTTCATAGTTTACTGAGATGTTGTGATATATCCTCCAGCTAAGATATTAATGTTTTTAATCACTCTTCAAGGCATAGTTCAATTACTCTTTACTAAGAGATGCTTTCATCATTTTTAGGCACTCACGCTAGCCTTAGCTCTGAGCCTTACTATATGCAAATTCATCTTGATTTCTTTTTTATAAAGCTTCAACGAAATATAAGACACACACACACACACACACACACACACACACACACACACACTCATCCATTTAAAAGGTACAGTTTAATGAAAACTGTTAAAGAATTGAGCGAGCTCTGGTGGCCTAGTGGTAGGAAGCTCTGCTGCAAACTCAAAAGCAGTTGGTTCAAATCCACCAGCTACTTTTTGGGAAAAGAGGGTCAGTCTCCTCTTCTGTGATTAATTGTCTCTGAAAACCTACTGGACGGCCCACTGTGAGTCAGTTCTGACTCAATTTTATACAACAATAACATTGTATTCTTGAATTGAACAGCCATCATAATCTAATTTCATAAAATTTTCATCACCCCAAAAGAAGGCTGTGTGAATACTAGAGTGACTTTTCTCTTTTTCACCCTTTTAGTGCCAGGTAACTATGAATCCACATTCTTATTCTATTTTGTTTGCCTATAAATAGAATAGTATTTGTTGATTGGCTTTTTTCATTTGGCATAGGTTTTTCAAGGTTTGCTCATGTTGTAGCATGTATGTGTGCTTCATACCTTTTTTATGGCTAAATACTTCAATCGATGAATATTCCACATTTGTTCAGCTGGTGAACTAGTGAACTTTGAAATTTGAGTTATTTCTACTTTTTTGGTTTTTTTGCTGCTATGAGTAGTAATTGAATATTCAAGTTCAAGCTTTTGTGTACATGCATGATTTTGTGTGAAGACATGATTTCCATTCTCTTGAGTATATTCCTAGGTGCAGAATTTTTATGTCATATAGAAATTTATGCTTAGTTCTTTCCAATGCTCCTAAGTTTTTTATACAGTAACGGTGCTAGTCTGCATCCCTACCAGCAATGTGTAAGAGTTCCAATTTGTACACATTACCTACAACACTTGGCATTATTTGTACTTTTCATTAAAACCATTTTAGTAGGTATGAAGTATTTTCTTGGTGTGGTTTTTATTTGCATGTGAAAACCTCACTTAGCTACTAAATATTGAGTTTACAACTCAGAAATAAAGATCTCCAAATGACCAAATTATTCAAATGACTGGAAGATTGTCAATTAGGAGAAAAAAGTTGAGAAGAATAGCATCCATAGGCCTCATTGCAGGGATCCTATGAAGAAGACATGCCTTTACTGGCAAGGAGCCACCCAACTTGATTCATATTTTTATAATCTGAAAACTCCAAAATTTAGAATAAACTACCAAAGAGTTATAGATGAATGACAGAAATGTTTGCCTGTTGTTAAGTGTGATCCAATTAACTATGACTCAGAATGACCCTATGAAATCAGACCCTATCCTGCACCATCTTTGCAATTTCCACCATGCTCATGTTCATTATTGAAAAATTTGATTGTTCTCTGAAAAAAGAAATCCTACGTACCAGTGAGTTAGGAACCTAGTGAGTGAGGTCCATGAGGGGCTCACAAAGGGCACCATTATCTTCTCAAGAAACCTCCCATTTGACTTAATGTAGAGCAGAGACCATCCTACTGGAAATGCATGGAGACCATCTTCTACATATAAACGTTGTCCCCCATCCCAATAGCCCTGTCCCAGGAAAAGCAATATCACAGGGAGTGAAAAGGGATCACATAGTTTGATGTGTCGAGGGGGGAGGGGAGATCCAGTGTGAGAGGTCATATATACAAACTTGATAGTTAAACCAGTATAAAATTTTTTAAAAAGAGAGAATTGCAAGAAATAAAGAAAACAAACCCAAAACTATGGTTGTTACAATAAAATAATATTGTTGCTATTAAAAAATAAAATGTTATGAGTGACAAAATAATATCCAAACACATACAAGGAAGACCTGTGAATACCTCCATCATTCAAATTTATGCACCAACAATGAAAGCCAAAGAGGAGGAAATATATGACTTCTGTCAAATGTTGTAATCGGAAATCTATCGAACATGAAACAAAGATACATTAGTAATAATGGGTGACTAGAATGCAAAAGTTATGGAAAAGGAAGAAGAATCATTAGTGAGGAAACGTGAACTTTGTGATAGAAATAAGGCTGGAGACAGAATAATAGAATCCTGTACAATCAATAATTTACTTACTTTTTGCAAAAACCTTTTATAAGAAATACAAATGGTGACGATACACAGGGACCTCACCTGACAACAGGAATCAGATTGATTACATCTTTGGGGAAAAAATCATTGGAAAAGTTCAATATCGTCTGTGAAAACTAGGCCGGGTACTGATTGTGGTTCATACCATCAACTACTTGTGTGCAAGTTTGAACTGAAGCTAAAGAAAATAAAATAAAATCCAAAAGAACCAAAGTTTGATATTGAGTCTATCCCTCTTGAATTTAAAGACAATCTCGTGAACAGTTTTGAGGCCTTGAATACTAATGAGCAAAGACCAGATGATCTGTGTGAGGATATCAAGAATATCATACACGAAGAATGCTTAAGTTCATTACAAACGTGAAGGAAAGGCCAAAATAGATGTCAGAAGAGACTATGAATATTGCTCTAGAGCACCGAGAAGCCAAAGCAAGGGAAGAAATAGAGATGTTAAGGGGCTGAAAAGAAGATTTCAAAGGGCAGTGCAAGAAGACAAAGCAAAGTATTATAGAGAAATGTTAAAAAAACTGGAAATGGAAAATCATAAGGACATTAGAATACAGCAAAGTCAAGGACTGCGGCCTTCAATATGGATTGAAGCTCAATGTCAAGAAAACAAAGATTCTCACCACTGGGCTAATTGGCAGCATCATGCTAGACAGTGAAGAGATCGAGATTGTTAACAGCTTCCGTTTGTTTGGTACCAGCAGCTGTTGTTGTTGTTGTTGTTGTTGTTATGTGCTGTCTAGTCCCTTGCAAATCATAGTGACCCTATGTACCACAGCCCTAAACCCTGCTCTATCTTGTGCCAATCACACTGTCTCTGATACACCCATCCCAGTTACCTCAGTCACTGAATCAATCCACCTCATAGAGGGTCTTCCACTCCTACGTCGTCCCTCCACCCTCCCAAGCATGATGTCCCTCTCCAAGGACCTGTCCCTCCTTACAACTTTTCCAAAGTATGTCACATGAAGCCCCAGAATCCTTGCCTCCAAGGAACAGCCTGGTTTAACCCTCTCCAGGTTGAATCTGTTTGTTTTCTTGGCAGTCCATGGTATATTCAGTACTCTTCTCTAGCGCTGCAGCTCAAAGGCATCAATTCTCCTTCTATCCTCCCTAGTTATTGTCCAACTCTCTGATGCATAACAAGTGATTGCAAAGACCATAGCCTGTATCAGATGCACCTTTGTCTCAAGAGTGACACCATTGCTCTTCAGTACCCTGGAGAGATCCCTAACAGCAGACTTTCCCATGGCAATGTTTTTTTTTATTTCTTGGCTCCTGGTGCCAAGAGTGTTGACTGTGGAGCCAAGCAGACTAAAGCTGTGAACAATCTCAATCTCTTCACCATCCATCCTGATGCTGACAATTGGACCAGTGGTGAGAATCTTTGTGTTCTTGACATTGAGCCTCAATCCATATGGAAGGCTGCAGTCCTTGACCCTTTGCAGCAAGCACTTCATGTCCTCCTCAGTTTCAGCAATCAGGGTTGTGTCACCCGCATAACGCAGATTGTTAATAGATAATCTGTTCTGCATACAGGTTGAAAAGGTAAGGAGATAGGACACATCCCTGGCATACACCTTTCCCAATTTTGAACCACGCAGTGTTTCCCTGCTCTGTTTTGACGACTGCCTCTTGGTCCAAGTATAGGTTTCACATTAGCACGATCAAGTGTTCTGGAATTCCCACTTTTCTCAGAGTCAGCCACAGTTTGTTATGATCCACACAGTCAAAAGACTTTGCATAATCAATGAAACGCAGATATACATTCTTCTGGTATTCCCTGCTTTCAGCCAAGATTCATCTAACATCAGCTACAATATTCCTAGTATCATGACCCCTTCTAAATCCAGCCTGGACGTCTGGTAGTTCTCTGCTGATGTGCTGTTCCAGTAGTTTTTGGATAATCTTCAGTAGAATTTTGCTTGCATGTGAAATCAATGATATTGTTCTATAGTTTCCACACTCTTTTCGGTCACCCTTCTTTGGAATGGGAACAAATAAAGATTTCTTCCAGTCAGTTGGCCAAGTGGTTGTTTTCCAGTTTTCTTGGCACAACTTGGTGAGCACATCCAGGGCAGCATCTGTTAGCTGAAACACCTCAATTGGTATACCATCGGTTCCTGGGGCCTTGTTTTTTGCTATTTCCTTCAAAGCAGCTTGAACTTCTTCCTTCATTACCATAGGCTCTTGATCATATATTATTTCATGAAATTCTTCTGTGTCTGCTAATTCCTTTCTATACAGTGACTACCAGCAGCTAGGAGATCAAAAAGACAAATTGCACTGGGAAAATCTGCTGTCAGGGACCTCTCCAGAGTACTGAAGAGCAATGATGTAAGTCTGCAGACTAAGGTGCACCTGATCCAGGCTATTGTCTTAGCAATTATTTGCTATGCATTGATGACCTGGACAATGACTAAGGATAATAGAAGAAATGCTACCTTTGAGTTGTAGTACTGGAGGAGAGTATTGAATATACTATGGACTGCAAGGAGAACAAACAGGTTCATCCTAAAAAGGGTGAAACTAGGCTGCTCCTTGGAGACAAGGATTTTGAAGCTTCCTCTGACATACTTTGGGCATATTACAAGGAGGGACCAGTTCTTAGAGAACAACATCATGCTTGGAAGGGTGGAGGGAACAGTACAAAAGAGGAAAACCCTGGATGAGAGCCAGTGACAAAGATAATGACTGTAGGCATGTCAGAGACAATGAAGTTGGCTAAAGATAGAGCAGAGTTCAAGACTGTTGTATTTAGGTTGCTATGAGTCTCAAGTGACTCAAGGGCACATCACAACAGGCAGAACCTAAATCTCTCTCTAGTATCTCTCTTTGTTATTTTTCTGCTTATGTACACACTGTTGGCCTCTACCAAATGAAATCAACTTTATTCTTCCCTCACACAATACTTCACAACAGGTGGCTGGGGCCTCAGCTTATCTTTAGACAACAATAAATATTCTTTGATATCTGCCTGGGGAGTTTTTCTGTGACTAGGACTCCAAAAACTGACTGGTGGAACCCAAAGGGAGATGGCTTGCTTAAGGAAATAGGCTAATTACAGATGGGAAGCTCTCTGATGGGAGTAGAACAGCAATGACTTCCTGCCAGCACTCAATGTCAGTATATGCTGAGAGCCTCTACAGCAGAAGGCACAAGGGATTGCTTTGAGGGGGCTCGTTGTGATGTATTTCCTTTTCCACATATTTTATTGTTTACAACTGACTCCCATGACAATATGCTCACATTTGTAGTCAACCAAGAGGTTTTTTCTAATTATCTGAAGCAGCTTATAATGGGAGGTGCATGTCCAAGTGAACAATCTCAGTGTTCAGAATTGGGTTAAGATACCATTTCCAGCTCTTACCAGCTATATGATCTTGGGAAAGCTACATGGTGACATCATTGTCCCCTGTTCTCCTCACCAAAAAGAAGAATGCCTCTTTTGTAGGATAGGAGGCACAAACTGCTCACACTATTTGACAAACCTAAGGTCAGAGATCCAAGCCCATTCAAGGAGCCCCATAGAAGTGCATCTGGCAATCTGTTTCTATAAAGAGAAAAAGCTAAGAAAATGCATGGGCTGTCACAAATCAAAATCAATTCAATGACAACAGATTTTTGTTTGGATTTCAGAGGATGGTTGTAATGATGAAGTCTTGCCAATGCAACAATTATAAATGGCTTGTACATAGAAAAAAGGATATGTTTTTAAAATTATTAATTTTGATGATATGACTTTACAACTTTGAAATAAAGTAATAAATCAGTCTTTATCTATGCTAAGATGACAATTTATCTTCCAAATTAAAAGAATTTATTCCAGAGTAATTTTTAATTAGAGTAATTTTTCAAATGAATGATTAATAGAAGTTCTGGTGGCCTAGTGGTTAAAAGCTGTGCTGTAATCCCCAAGGCAGGCAGTTCAATATAACCAGGACGAGTGATCTCCCATTCAATTAACTGCTCTGAAAACCTGCTGCAGGGTCAGCTATGGGTTGGTTCTGACTCAGCTGTACACAACAACACAAAATACTTGTAAATAGATGTATCTGTATGGCTAACTCAAAGGCACACAGTTCAAATCCACCAGTACTTTGTGGGAGAAAGATTGACAATCAACTCCCATGAAATTTGCTGTCTCTGAAAGAAAATCCACTGGATGATCAGCTATGAGTTAATTTCAAATAGAGGGTATATAACAATAACAGAGTGCATTCTAAGAGGGAGATCTGATAGATCTGGTGGCATAGTATATAGGGAATTGCTCTGCCAACCCAAAGGAGGCAGTATTCTGTCAGTTTGAATTCGCAAGCTGCTCTGATTGACAAAGGTGAATAATCTCCTCCCATGAGATTTACAGACTCTGAAAACCAGCGGGAGGTTTAGCTTTGAGTTAGTTCAGACACAATGACAATATGATTATGTAATTCATGCATACACATAAACACACAACATATGAAGTTAGCTCTGATGGCTTAGTGGTTCAAATCCATCAACTATTTCATGGGAGAAGAATGGGCAAACACCTCCCAGGTTATTCACTGACCCTGGAGGATCAGCACCTATGACTCCATTCTGACTCAATGGTTGTTGTTGTTGTCATGTGCCATGGAGTCGCTTGTGACCCTATGTACCATAGCCCTAAACTCTGCTCTGTCCTGTGCCAATCACACTGTCTCCGACACACCTATAGCGATTCCCCAGTGACTGAATTAATCCACCTTATAGAGGGCCTTCCTCTCCTGCACTGTCCCTCCACCCTCCGAAGCATGATGTCCCTCTTCGAGAACCAATCGCTCCTTACAACATGTCCAAAGTATATTAGATGAAGTCTCAGAATCCTTGCCTCCAAGGAGCAGCCCGGTTTAACCCTCTCCAGGATGAATCTGTTTGTTTTCTTAGCAGTCCATGGTATCCTCAATATTCTTCTCCAGCACCAAAGCTCAAAGGCGTCACTTCTCCTTCAGTCCTCCCTAGTCATTGTCCCGCTCTCTGATGCATAACGAGTGATTGCGAAGACCATGGCCTGTATCAGACGCACTTTAGTCTCCAGAGAGACACCATTGCTAATCAGAACTTTGGAAATGTCCCTAACAGCAGACTTTCCCATCGCAATACGTCTTTTAATTTCCTGGCTACTGGTGTCAAGAGTGTTGAATGTGAAGACAAGCAAACTAAAGCTGTGAACAGTCTCAGTCTCTTCATCAGCCTTCCTGATGCTGCCAACTGGTCCAGTGGTGAGAATCTTTGTCTTCTTGACACTGAGCCTCAATCCATATGGAAGGCTGCAGTCCTTGACCCTTTGCAGCAAGCGCTTCAGGTCCTCCTCAGTTTCAGCAAGTAGGGTTGTGTCATCTGCATAACAATCTGCAGATTGTTGATAGAACTTCCACCAATCCTGATACCACATTTCTCCTCATAGAGCCCAGCCTCCCAGATAATCTGTTCTGCATACAGGTAAGACACATCCCTGGCATATGCCCTTCCCAATTTTGAACCATGCAGTGTTTCCCATTTCTGTTCTGACGACTGCCTCTTGGTCCAAGTATAGGTTTCGCATTAGCACGATTAAATGTTCTGGGATTCCCATTCTTCTCAGAGTCAGCCACAGTTTGTTATGGTCCACACAGTCAAACGCCTTTGCATAGTCAATGAAACGCAGATATACATTCCTCTGGTACACCCTGCTTTCAGCTAAAGGTAGTCAATGGTACACAACAATATATGTATGTATGTATGCATATGCATACATATATACATATACACATACATAGATATAGACACATAGATACACACATTCACATATACAGACAAATACACACATACATGTTGTTGTTGTTGTTGTTGTTGTTATGTGCCGTTGAGTCGCTTGTGACTCATAGTGACCCTATGTACAACAGCCCTAAACCCTGCTCTATTTCCTGGCTGCTGGTGCCATGAGTGGTGACTGTGGAGCCGAGCAAACTGAAGCTGTGAACAATCTCAATCTCTTCGCCATCCATCCTGATGCTACCAATTGGTCCAATGGTGAGAATCTTTGTCTTCTTGACATTGAGCCTCAGTCCATACTGAAGGCTGCAGTCCTTGACCCGCTGCAGTAAGTGCATAAGGTCCTCCTCAGTTTCAGCAAGCAAGGTTGTACCATCTGCATAACGCAGATTGTTGAAAGATCTTCCACCAATCCTAAAGCCACGCGTCTCCTCATAGAGCCTAGCCTCTCGGATAATCTGCTCTGCACACAGGTTGAAAAGGTATGGAGATAGGAAACATCCCTGGCGCACTCACTTCCCAATTTTGAACCACTCAGTGTTGCCCTGCTCTGTTCTGATGACTGCCTCTTGGTCCAAGTATAGGTTTCACATTAGCACGATTAAATGTTCTGGGATTCCCATTCTTAGAGTCAGCCACAGTTTGTTATGATCCACGCAGTCAAATGCCTTTGCATAATCAATGAAACACAGATATACATTCTTCTGGTATTCTCTGCTTTCAGCTAAGATCCATCTAACATCAGCTATAATATCTCTAATACCATGACCCCTTCTAAACCCAGCCTGGACTTCTGATAATTCTCTGCTGATGTACTGTTCCAGTCATTTTTTTATAATCTTCAGTAGAATCTTGCTTGCATGTGAAATCAATGATACTGTTCTGTAGTTTCCACACTCAGTTCGGTCACCCTTCTTTGGAATGGGAACAAATATAGATCTCTTCCAGTCAGTTGGCAAAGAGGTTGTTCTCCAGATTTCTTGGCACAGCTTGGTGAACACATTCAGGGCAGCATCTGTTAGCTGAAATATGTCAATTGGTATACCATCTATTCCGGGGTCTTATCTTTTGCTATTTCCTCCAAAGCAGCTTGAACTTCTGCCTTCATCACCATAGGCTCTTGCTCAAATGTTATTTCATTAAATTTGTGTATATATATATATATATATATATATATATATATATATCACCTCTGAGTTGTTGCGTTGCAAGGGCTGCACTGTCACCACAAATGTGTACCGTTTGAATCCACTAACTGTTCCATTGAGGGAAATGGACAATCTTCTCCAGTGCAATTTCCTGCTTCTGAAAACCCACTGGAGGATCAACTTTGAGTCAGTTCCTTTTTGACAGTATATAACAAGGAAAACAACAAACATATCTATGTCTATATGTATATATGTATTCATTGTAAGAATCACTAGTGGCACAATGGCTGCCTTAAGCACCAATATCTCAAACCCCTTTCTAAGAAGAAACGGTTTACAGTCTACTGTGGTATATTCACACAATGCAATACTATACATCACTGTAAAACAGGGGATTGTATACTAACGAAGAAGTTTATCTTTTGCTTTTCAAATAGAGGAGTGAACTGGAGGGATGGGGGAAAAGAAAAAAGTGCAACAATGAATGAATAAAAATCCAAAATCTCTGTAAATGTTCATTAAAATTAATAAAATAAAATTGGGGTGAAAAACAAAAAAAGGAACTCATAAAATATTATACAAAATGGGTGACCCTCAGGGACATTATACTGAGTGAATTATCTCAGTCACAAATGGACAAACACTATATAATATCACTGTTATAAAACACGACTGACATGGAGATTGGGGGGAGACGAAAAAATGAGATAAATAATGTACAATTCTTTCAAACAGAAGAGGGAAAGAAAGCTTAAAAGGAACATATGATTAGGTATTATTTACATGACAACAGTCCAGAATAAGAGGTGCATAGTAAAGTGGACTGAGGGAGTCGGGAGGAAAATTTGTAACAATGAATGAACGGAAATCCAAGTTCTTGCTAAACTTTCTTTTAAAATCTCAATATACCCTAAAGAGACCATAAATGACATCCAAGTAGATATATGCATACCCATGTTTATCGTGGCTTTGTTTACAATAGCAAGGAGTTGGAAACAGCCTAAATGCCTATCAACAAA
>NW_006400342.1:18826-20541 GCF_000299155.1 Elephantulus edwardii | reverse complement strand
AAATCTCTGTAGATGTTCACTGAAATGAAAAATAAATAAATTAAAATATTTAAAAATCTCAATACAAATTTTTTAAAAAAGAGTAAAACACTGGAAACACTTTGAGACCATTCTACTCTTTTAAAGCTGTTAGGAGTCAGGATTGACTCACCAGAAACAGCCTTAGTTTATTTTTCTCTACTTCTGTTTTCAACATACTCTAGTTTTAAGATAAATTTGTGATGACCACTAAGTTTGGTAATTATCAAGTGTTTATGGAAATGCCCCTGTGATAGTAAACTGGCCCAGCCCAGTTAGGAAGATCTTCATCAGTGCTCTTGTTATTCTTAGGTGTTTTCATGATCTATGTGGCTGTAACAGAGATACTACAAGTGAATTGTATTATCAAATAGAAATATCTTACAGTTTATGAGGCTTTAAGTCCAAATACAGGATGTCAGCCCTATGAGAAAGTCCTCTCCCTGTTGGTTGTAGTAGAAAGTCCTTCTTTCCTTTAACATATAATCACCATCATCATCATCGTCGTTGTCGTCTTCATCATCTCTCACTGCTGTTGATTCAGAACCATGGCCCTTCAGTGAATTTTCAGAGGCTGTAAATCACATGAGAGAAGACTGACCATCTTTCTCCATTGGAGCAGCTGATGGATTCAAACCACATGGCTTTAGGTTGCTAACTCAACTCCTAGATAAAGATAGGGTGTTGTTTTAGAAATAATCAAGTCTGAAAGGACTCATAGATGACTCTCCAGCAAGTTTTCAGAAGCAGTAAATTGCACTTGAGAAGATTGTTTATCATTCTCCTGTGGAGCAGCTGGTGGATTGAAAACCACATGCCTTTGAGGTTTCAGCACAACTTCTTTCGACTAAACCACCAGAGCTCCGTACATTTATAGAGAAACATGTGTGAGAAGGGCAAGCATAGGCCACTTTGAATCAGAAAATTGCATGATCTTCTATGCTAGAAATAAAAAAACAAAAAAATAACTGAGAAAGAATGATGCTGTTCTCATGGCCAAAAAGGCAATTTCAAGATCCATCTTCAATTACAATACAGTGAATTACGTTGACCTAATGGACAGAAAGTTATGCTACCAAGACAAAGATGGGTGATTTTAATCTGCAGCCCTCAGGACTGGTTAAAATTGTTTTTTGTCAAACATTCTTCTCTGTGATATAGTGCTGGTCTGTGGATTGTTGTACAGAGGTAACTTGTGGTTGCTGTGATGCTAAACACTGTGACACTGATGTGCCAAATGTGATAATGGTTACCCACGGTGGACAGAGTTTGGTGGAACTTACGGATTAAAACAAGCTTGAAAGCAGAAGTGGCATCCACTTCCAAAACGGCTTGCCTCCAGAAACTCTATAAAGAGTTGCTCAGGTCTTTCGTTCATGGGGTCGTTATGAATCATGTACAACTTGACAGTACTTAACAGCAACAACAACAGCAATCACCATATACAAATAGACTTATTAATATGACTATTAATAAAAAATATGCACCACCATCAAAAGCCCAAAAGAAAGAGATTGAGGGTTTCTACTAACTGTAGTCCAAAATTGACCAAACATACAATCAAGATGCATTCATATTTATTAGTGATCAGAACAAAAAGTTGGAAATGATAAGGAAGGAATGATAGTAGGAAAGTATGGACTTGGTAACAAAAATGAGGTCAAAGATTGAATGATTGAATTTTGTATACTTAATAT
>NW_006400342.1:11465-16211 GCF_000299155.1 Elephantulus edwardii | reverse complement strand
ATAAAATGTATTTGCAATGAACAAGTCATTGATTTTACAAAATTCAATCATTCTATCTCCAGCTTCATTCCTGTCACCAAGCCCATGTTTTCCAACTACTGATTCTTCTTCTCTGTTCCCAACTTTTACATTCCAGTCACCCATTATTATCAATGCATCTTGATTGCATGTTCGATAAAAGATATTATCCTTGAAGAGAACAAAAGGCCACTATATTGTGGTTCTGATTTGTACATCTCTTATTGTCAGCACTTCTGAGCATTTCTTCATTTGTCTATTGGCTATCCATATGTCTTTCCTTGTGAAAAGTCTTTCCATATCTTTTGCTCATTTTGTGATTGGGTTATCAGTATTTTCCTTGTGGAGGCCTTGTATTGTTAATGTTAAGTGTCATCCAGTTGAGTACTACTCATAGTGATGCCATGAACAACTGATCTATTCATTGTGTTATCTCATGTAATCTTCACAGTATCTGACACATTCAAGTGCATTGTCACAGTTACCGTGTAAACTCAACCAGCAGAAGGTCTTCTTCTCTCCTTTTCCACTTCTCTACCTTTCCAAGCATGATGTCCCTTTCCAAGGAGTAACCTTTCTTGGAAACATACCCAAAGTATGTGAGATGACTCTTTGCTTCCAAGAAGCAGCCTGGCTATAATTTCTCTAAGACTTATCTGTTTATTCTTTTTAACAGTCCATGGGATATTCAGCACTCTTCTCCAATACTACAGGTCAAAGGTATTGATTTTTCTGTCATAATTATTCATTGTTCAGCTCTCAAAAAAAATTACAAGTTTTCTAAGAGCACAAACAAGTGTTCTGGAATTCCCATTCTTCTCAATGTTAGCCATCCACACTGCCAAATACATTTGCATAGTCATTAAATCACAAATTTACATTCTTCTGGTATTCTTTGCTTCCAGCCAGGATCCATATGACATCAGAAAGATATCTCTCAAGCCATAGCCTCTTCTAAATCCAGCTTCAACATCTGGGAGTTCTCTGTATATGTACTGGTACTATAATATTCTATAAACTTTTGTTATGATACTCTTATTTGATAGGCCATTGCCAAATGATTTTTCCCAGTCTATAGGTTTTCTTTTCACCTATTAGAAAAAGGTTTTGAAGCACACAGGGACTTCATTTTTGGAAGGCCCCATTTGTCAATTTTGTTTTCTCCTGGTTGTGCATACCATCTCAATCCAATAGTAGTGGTAAAGTTTAATAGGACAGCAATCAATAAATTATGGCAATAATATGGAGACATTGGAATTCTCATGCACTGCTGGTGGGATTGTAAAATAGTGCAATTACTCAGGAAAGTATTTTGCATTTCCTTAAAAAATTGAACCTAAAAATCCCATATAAGCCAGCTAGTAATGCACTGCTGGGAATATACGCCAATGAGACACAAAAGATTAGTACATCTATACTCATAGCAGTGTTATTCACAATAGCAAGAAAATGTAAACAGTCCAAACACAATGGAATACTATGCAGCACTAAAGAGCAAAGAGTTTGTAAAATAATATAAAACATGGGAGAATCTGGAGTATTATGCTGAGTGAACTAACTCAATCTCATCAGGACAAATACATAATAAGACCATTATTGTAAAAATAGAAGGATAACTAGTAAGATGAAAACAGTGATTTTTTTAAATGATTACCCGATTTGGGAGAGACTGGAAGCCTTCTGTTGAGTGAACTAACTCAGTCCCATGTTGTTAACTAGATGCAGGGAAAAAAGTGGGGACACGAGGAAATGAATTCTGAAAAAGAGGAAGCCTGAGGCAGATGCCGTCTCACAGCTAAGCACTGTGAAAAGGCCTCTTTCTTCTTCTCCCTATGGTTTTATTTCGTTTAAGCCAATGATAATAAAAAAATTCTATCTCCAAGGACTATATTTTCCTTAAACTTAAGTGTTGCCAACATAAAAAATGATAAGCTTAATCTTTAAACTAAGACCAAAGTTCAGAAATGGCATCCCTTCTGGTAGGAGACTGGGAAGTATCTTCTGTTTGCAGAAGACATCCAGTATGTCTTCCAGGGACCTGGGTGAAATTCTCTGTTTGCAGAGAACATTCAGTCCTGCCTGAACTCTGATCTCAGCTACCACTATGCTGAGCTGCTATCCACGGTCTAACAAGGACAAACATTGTATAAAACTATGATAATGAAATGTAGAAGGAGCTGGAGTCAGAAAATGAAAAAGGCCGAACTCGCTCAGCATTCCTTAATCTGAAAGAACTAAAGAATAAATTCAAGCCACGAGTTACAATGCTTAAGGATGCTATGGGCAGGATATTGAATGATTCAGGAAGCATTAAAAGCAGACTTAAGGAGTATACAGAGTCATTGTACCAAAAAGAATTGACTGACACAGAAGAATTTAAAGAAACAATATATGAGCAAGAGGCAATGGTGATGAAGGAGGAAGTGCAGGCTATACTGAAGAACCTGGCAAAAAAATAAAGCCTCAGGAACAGATGGAATATCAATTGATGTATTTCTTCAAACAGATACTGTCTTGGATGTGCTCATCAAGTTGTGCCAAGAAATCGGGAGGACAGCTATTTGGCTAACTGACTGAAAGAAATCTGTATTTATTCTCATTCGAAAAAAAGTGACCTGACAGAGTGTGGAAATTATTGACCAATATCATTAGTACCACACACTAGCAAAATCTTCCTGAAGATTATCCAGAAACTTGAATAATACATTGACAAAGAACTAGAAACACAGGCTGGGTTTAGAAGAGGTGGTAGCAGTAGGGACGTTATTGCCAATGTCAGATGGATCTTGGCAGAAAGCAGAGAATACCAGAAGGATGTCTATCTGTGTTTCATTGACTATGCAAAGGCATTTGACTGTGTGGATCACAATACTGGTGGCTAACTTCGAGGAAAATGGAAATCTCAGAGCACTTCATCATGCTTACACAAAACCTATACTTGGACCAAGAAACAGTCCTCAGAACAGAGCAAGGAAACACTGCATGGTTCAAAATCAAGAAAGGAGTGTGTAATGGATGCATTCTGTCCTCATACCTTTTTTGTAGAACACACCATTCAGGAACAGGGCTTTAGGAGAAGTGTGGCATCAGAATTGGAGGAAGACTCATTAACAGCCTACTATAAGCAGATGACACAACTTTGCTTGCTGAAACTGAGAAGGACCTGAAGCACTTGCTTTAAAAGGTTAAAAACTGTAGTCTTCAATATGGTTAGATGCCCAACATCAAGAAGACAAAGATTCTCACCACTGGGCTAATTTGAAGCACCTTATTAGGTGGGGAATAGATTGAGGTGGTTAACAATTACAACTTGCTCAGATTCACAATCAACACTCTTAACACCAGCAGTCAGGAAATCAAAAGAGTAATTTCATTTGGAAAATCTGCTGTCATGGACCTCTCCAGAGTGCTGAAGAACAACGATGTCAGTCTAGATATACAGGTGTGCCTAATCCAGGCTATGGTCTTCTCAATTACTTGTTATGCTTCAGAGTGTTGGATAATGACTAAGGATGACAGAAGAAGAATAGATTCCTTTGAGTTGTGGTGCTTGAGAAGAGTCTTGAACATAAGGACTGCCAAGAAAATAAATTGGTCTGTCTTGGAGAGGGTGAAACCAAGTATCTCCTTGGAAGATAGGATTTTGAAGCTCTGTCTCACTTACTTTGGGCACATGGCCAAGAGATATTGGTCCTTGGAGAAGGAAATTATGCTTGGAAGAAAAGCACAGGAGAGGGAGACCCAGGATGAAATGGATTGATACAATAACTGGTGCAATGGTGGTTGGTGTGTCAGAGTTAGTGAGATTGGCTTAGGACAGGGAAGGGTTCAGAGCTGCTATACATAAGGGTGGTATACATCACAGACGACTCAGTGGCACATAAAAACAATCAAATACTATAGCAGGTTTGGAAGCAGGAGTGGCATCCACTTCCTAAATAACATGCCTCTGAAAGCTCTATAAACTTTGATAAATGGTGATAGTTGTAGAGGGGTTTCAGGACTTTTGTTCATAGTGTCACTATGAGTCATGCTCAACTTGAAGGCAATCAATAACAACACCAATAACATCATTTTAGGATGAGTATAAAAATCCAAGGAGAGTAAGGGAGTGTGGAAATAGAGGGGTAGGAATGTGCAGGGGGAGCGGTGACGTAATCATGGAGTTGTGCAATTTGATGTGTAGAGAGTGAGGGAAATTGGAAGATTCTGTTCTCAAAAACAATGTATTGGAATTTTCAAAAGAAACTAGTATTAATAAAAAAGTCAACTTGGGGAGGAGGAAGGGAGGGAGAGACGGTAAAATCTACAACAATGAATGGATAAAAATCTAACATTTCTGTAAACTTTTGTAAAAATCACAATTAAAATAAAAAATTATTAAAAAATTAAAAGAAAAAGAAGATAAAGCTAAATACTACAATGCAATGTGCAAAGAATTGGAGTCAGAGAATAAAAAGGGAAGAACTCACTTGGCCTTTCTTAAGTTCAAATAATTGAAAAATATATTCAAGCCTTGAGTTGCCATACTGATAGATGCTAGCAAAACCTTGAATGAGCCAAGAAGCAGGAAAATAAGATGGAAGGAAAAGACAGAATCACTGTACCAAAAAGAAATAGTTGACACTAAAATAGTTTAACAAATATCAATTGAATCGGGAAACACCCCTGCAGCTCTGACCCACGACCCCCATCTTCAGGTATCGCATTGCTCCCCCCGACCCGGCT
>NW_006400342.1:10305-10797 GCF_000299155.1 Elephantulus edwardii | reverse complement strand
GGAGTGGACTTGAATCCGGAATCACGCCTACAGCTCTGACCCACGACCCCCATCTTCAGGTATTGCACTGTTCCCCCCTGACCCGGCTGGCACCCGCCCCCTCGCCAGCTATGAACTTTGGGACTGGCCAAGGTGCTGTGCGCAGACGCAGTGGATGGTGGGAGTGGACTTTAATCAGGAAACACCCCTGCAGCACTGACCCATGACCCCCATCTTCAGGTATCACATTGCTCCCCCACCCCGACCCAGCTCGCACCCCCCACCCACCAGCTCTGAACTTTGGGACTGATCAAGGTACTGTGCACAGATACAGTGGATGGTTGGAGTGGACTTGAATAGGGAAACACCCCTGAAGATCTGACCCACGACCCCCATCTTCACGTATCGCATTGCTCCCCCGCGACCCGAATCGGACCACCCCCCCCCAACAGCTCTGAACTTTGGGAATGGCCAAGGTGCTGTGTCAGAAGCAAGTGGGCGGTGGGAGTGGAC
>NW_006400342.1:0-958 GCF_000299155.1 Elephantulus edwardii | reverse complement strand
TCGGGAAACACCCCTGCAGCTCTGACCCACGACCCCCATCTTCAGGTATCACATTACTCCCCCCCGACCCGGCTTGTACCCCCACCTCCAGCTCTGAACTTTGGGACTGGCCAATGTGCTGTGCGCAGATGCAGTGTACAGTGGGAGTGGACTTGAATCGGGAAACACCCCTGAAACTCTGACCCAAGACACTCCTCTTCAGGTATCGCATTGCTCCCCACCAACCTGGATCGCACACTCCCCCCCCCCAAGCTCTAAACTTTGGGACTGGCCAGGGTGCTGTGCGCAGATGTAGTTGACGGTGGGAGTGGACTTTAATCAGGAAACACCCCTGCAGAACTGACCCACGACCCCCATCTTCAGGTATCGCATTCCTCCTGCCCGACCTGGCTCTCATCCAACCCCACCCCCCGCCAGCTCTGAACTTTGGGACTGGCCAAGGTTCTTTGCGCAGCGCAGTGGACGGTGGAAGTGGACTTGAATCGGGAAACACCCCTGCTGCTCTGACCACTGATCCCCATCTACAGGTATCGCATTGCTCCCCCACGACCCGGCTCGCAACACGCCCCCGCCAGCTCTGAACTTTGGGACTGGCCAAGTTGCTCTGTGCAGACACAGTGGATGGTGGGAATGGACTTGAATCAAGAAACACCCCTGCAGCTCAGTCCAACGACTCCCATCTTCACGTATCACATTGCTCCCCCCCGACCCGGCTCACACCCCCACTCCAGCCGCCAGGCCTGAACTTAGGGACTGATCAAGGTGTTCTGCCGAGACACAGTGGATGGTTGGAGTGGACTTGAATCGGGAAACACCCCTCCAGCTCTGACCCACAACCCCCATCTTCAGGTATCGCATTGCTCCCCCCGACCTGGCTCACACCCCCCCACACCACCTCTGAAATTTGGGACTGGCCAAGGTGCTTTGCCCAGACGCAGTGGACGGTGGGAGTGGGCTT
>NW_006400341.1:242405-245579 GCF_000299155.1 Elephantulus edwardii | reverse complement strand
CTCTGAACTTTGGGACTGTCCAAGGACTGTGCGCAGACGCAGTGAACGGTGGGAGTGGACATGAATCGGGACACTCCCCTCCAAGCCTCCCCCACAACGCCCACCTTCAGGTATTGCATTGCTCCCCCCTGACCCGACTCACGCACCCCCCCGCCGCCACCTTTGAACTTTGGGACTGGCCAAGGGCTGTGCGCAGACGCAGTGAATGGTGGGAGTGGACTTGAATCGGGACACAAGCCTGCAGGTCTGACCCACAACCCCCATCTTCAGGTACTGCATTGCTCCTCCCGACTCAGCTTGCGCCCCACCTCCCAGCTCTGAACTTTGGGACTGGCCAAGGCCTTTGCGCAGACGCAGTGAATGGTGGGATTGGACTTGAATCGGGACACACCCCTGCAGATCTGACCCACAACCCCCATTTTCAGGTATTGCATTGCTCCCCCGACCCGGCTCGCACTCCCCCCCCCAACTCTGAACTTTAGGACTCGTCAATGGCTGTGCGCAGACGCAGTGAACGGTGGGAGTGGAATTGAATCGGGACACACTCTGGAGCCACAACCTCCATCTTCAGGTACTGCATTGCTCCCCCCGACCCGGCTCGCGCCCCCCCCAGCTCTAAACTTTGGGATGGGGCAACGGCCATGCGCAGACGCAGTGAACGGTGGGATTGGACTTGAACCGGGACACAGCCTTGCCGGTCTGACCCAAGAACCCCATCTTCCGGTATTGCATTGCTCCTCCCGACCCAGCTCGTGCCCCACCCGCCAGCTCGGAACTTTGGGACTGGCCAAGGGCTGTGCGCAGACGCAGTCAACTGTGGATGTGGACTTGAATCCGGACACACCCCTGCAGGTCTGACCCACAACCCCCATCTTCAGGTATTGCATTGCTCCCCCCGACCCGGCTCACGCCCCACCCGCCAGCTCTGGACTTTGGGACTTGTGACGGGCTGTGTGCAGACCCAGTGAACGGTGGGAGGGGACTTGACCTCCATCTTCAGGTATTGCATTGCTCCCCCCGATCCAGCTTGCGCAACCCCCCCGCCCCGACGCCGAAAGTTCTGAACTTTGGGACTGGCCAAGGGCTGTGCGCTGACGCAGTGAATGGTGAGAGTAGACTTGAATCGGGACACACCCCTGCAGGACGGACCTACGACCCCCATCCTCAGTTATTGCATTGCACCCCCCTCCCCGCCGTCGAACGCTCTTAACTTTGGGACTGGCCAATAGCTGTGAGCAGACGTAGTGAATGGTGGGAGTGGACTTGAATCGGGACACACCACTGCAGGTCTGACCCACAACCCCCATCTTCAAGTATTGCATTGCTCCCTGTGACCCAGTTCGCGTCCCCATCCGCCAGCTCTGTATGTTGGGACTGGCCACTGGCTGTGCGCAGACGCAGTGAACAGTGGGAGTGGAATTGAATCGGGACAAACCACTGCAGGTCTGACCCACAACCTCCATCTTCAGGTAGTGCATTGCTCCCCCCGACCCACCTCGCGCCCCCCCCCAGCTCTAAACTTTGGGACGGGGCAACGGCTGTGCGCAGACGCAGTGAACGGTGGGATTGGACTTGAACCGGGACACAGCCTTGCCGGTCTGACCCAAGAACCCCATCTTCAGGTATTGCATTTCTCCTCCCGACCCAGCTCGTGCCCCACCCGCCAGCTCTGGACTTTGGGACTTGTGACGGGCTGTGTGCAGACGCAGTGAACTGTGGGAGTGGACTTGAATCGGGACACACAATTGCAGCTCTGACCCACGACCCCCATCTTCAGGTATTGCATTGCTCCCCCCGATCCAGCTCGCGCAACCCTCCCGCCCCGCTGCCGAAAGCTCTGAATTTTGGGACTGGACAAGGGCTGTGCGCAGACGCAGTGAACGGTGGGAGTGGACTTGAATCAGGACCCACCCCTGCAGGTCTGACCCACGACCCCCATCTTCAGGTATTGCATTGCTCACTCCCCACCCCCCCGCCGCCGAACGCTCTTAACTTTGGGACTGGCCAATAGCTGTGCGCAGACGTAGTGAACGGTGGGATTGGACTTGAATCGGGACACACCAGTGCAGGTCTGACCCACAACACCCATCTTCAAGTATTCCATTGCTCCCCGCGACCCGGCTCGCGTCCCCGTCCGCCAGCACTGAATGTTGGGACTGGCCACTGGCTGTGTGCAGACGTAGTGAACAGTGGGAGTGGAATTGAATAGGGACAAACCACTGCAGGTCTGACCCAAGACCCCCATCTTCAGGTATTGCATTGCTCCCCCCGATCCGGCTTGCCCACCTCCCCTGCCAGCTCTGAACTTTGGGACTGGCCAAGGGCTGTGCACAGACGCAATGAATAGTCGGAGTGGACTTGAATCTGGATACAGCCCTGCAGGTCAGACCCACGACCTCCATCTTCAGGTATTACGTTGCTCACCCCGATCCGGCTCGTTCCCCACCGGCCAGCTCCGAACTTTTGGAATGCCCAAGGGCTATGCGCAGACGGAGTGAATGGTGGGAGTGGACTTGAATCAGGACACACCCCTGCAGGTCTGACCCACAACCCCCATCTTCAGGTATTGCATTGCTCCCCCAGGCCCGGCTCGCGCCCCGCCCCCCCCCCGCCAACTCTGAACTTTGGGACAGGTCAAGGGCTGTGCACAAACGCAGTGAACGGAGGGAGTAGACTTGAATCGGGACACACCCCTGCAGCTCTGACCCACAACCCCCATCTTCAGGTATTGCATTGCTCCCCCCGATCTGGCTCGCGCTCCACCTGCCAGCTCTGAACTTCGGGACTGGCCAAGGGCTGTGTGCAGACGCAGTGAATTGTGGGAGTGGACTTGAATCTGGACACACCCCTGCAGGTCAGACTCACGATCCCCATCTTCAGATATTGCATTGCTCCCCCCGACGCGGTTCGAGCCCCACCCTTCAACTATGAACTTTGGGACTGGCCAAGGGATGTGTGCAGAAGCAGTGAACGGTGGGAGTGGACTTGAATCGGGACACACCCCTGCAGGTCTGACTCACGACCCCCATCTTCAGGTATTGCATTGCTCTCCCTGAACCGGCTCGCGCCCCACCCGCCAGCTCTGAACTTTGGGACTGGCCAAGGCCTGTGCGCAGACGCAGTGAACGGTGGGAGTGAACTTGAATTGGGACACACACCTGCAACTCTGACGCA
>NW_006400341.1:215770-217850 GCF_000299155.1 Elephantulus edwardii | reverse complement strand
GTTTGTGCAGGGAGAAGGGTGCAACAATGAATGAATGGAATCCCAAAATCTCTGTAGATGTTCATTGAAATGAAAAATAAACAACCTAAATTAAAATTAATTAGAAAAAAAAACTACTTCAAACAAAAAAAAATTCTATAATCTTTCCTTCTGCAAAGTTGTCTGACTTTCTAGTTGTTATTAAGTTGTCTGGAATGCAAAGGAAACGCTAACAAAGCAGATCAATCAGAAACTATTCTTGACAAAGATGTTTGACTGTGGCAATATAATAAGAAAAACACTCTCAAGAAAAAGACGAACAAGATGGCCAGAGAAGTAGATCACCATACATCTGTTGGAAGGGATGCACCACCAGCTGCATAAACCCCACTCTCCACTAGCAAAGGATATATAAACCCTTTTGTAAGATATAGATGGGGTCAATCTGTCCTGACCCATTCATAGTTTATTTTGAATATGTAATAAACTTCAGTTTCTTTCTCTTGCTAAAAAAACCCCAAAAAGAAAAAGCAAACCTCCAAAAACAAAACCCAAAAGAATTAAAAACTTTTGCTTGTTGAAAATGAGGTGGATATGAAACACTTGCTGTAGAAGATCAAAGACTACAATCTTCATTTTGGATTGCATCTCAATGTCAAGAAAACAAAAATTCTCACCACTGGATGCATATGCAACATCATAATAGATGGAGGAAAGGCTGAAATTGTCAATGACTATCTTACTTGAATCCTTAATAAACATGCTTGGTAATAGCAGTCAGGAGATCAAGAGACATACTGCACTGGGAAAGTCTGCAGTCAAGGACCTCTCTTGGAGGCAAAAATGATAAAGCTTTATCTTTCAAACTATGGGCATGTTGCTAGGAGAGGATATACCTTGGAAAGGAACATCATACTTGGAAAAGTACGGAGTCGGAAAAAGAGAACAAGACCCAAAACCAGATGGATTGACACAGTGACATCAGCAATGGGCTCAAGTATGTTAGAAATTGTGAAGATGGCACAGGATAGGACAGATCTGTTGTTCATATGGTTGCTATGAGTTATACTGGACTCCATGGCACCTAATAACGACAATGCCTGACGATATGAGATCATTTGGGAATGAGTTTTCTTTGTTATGTAAAGGAAGCAGGATTAGTGTAGATTGTATTTTGAGTCAGTGTCTTGAGGTATAAAAGAGATTAAACAAACAAGCAAGAGAAGAGATGAGGTAAGACAGATGCCAAGACAGAATCTCCAAGAATCCAAGAAGTAAATAAAAAGACTGAAAATAAGAGACCTTTCTCCAGGGTCAACAAAGAGAGATATCTGGCATTCTGAATTCGTACTTCTAACTTCTTGAACTATAAAAAAAAATAAATTTCTGTTTGTTACAGGCATCTACTTACAGTATCTCTTCTAGCAGCACCAAATAAGACACTGACCTACTCAGGTACTCTTTGAACACTGAGGAAATTGAGAAGTTGACTATAACGTACCTCCTAATTTCACTCTCTCTCATTACCGTTGAAGGAAATCTGTTGGCTTAATAGTAAGTAGGTGTTCTGCCAACCCAAAGGCAGCAGGTTCAAATGCACCAGTTGTACCACTGGAGAAAGATAGGCAGTCTCTTCCAATGCAATTTACTGCCTCTGAAGAATTTCTGGAGGGCAGCTATATTTTATGTTTTACATATTTAAAAAATTTTGATAGCATGTTTGATCAATTTCTGACTGCAAAAGTTGGTAGAAATCTTCCATTTCCTCCTCTTTGGCTGTAGTTGTTAGTGCATATATTTGAATGATAGTGGTATTCACGAGACTTCTTTGTATGTGTATGGATATTATCCTGTCGCTCACCACACTGTATTTCAGGATAGATCTAGAAACCCTAACCCTAATCCTTTTTCATAATTTTAATTATGAAACCAACCCCATTTTTTCTCACCTTCTCAACCCCAGCATCGTAAATCATATGATCATCTGATTCAAAATGTCCCCTGCCAAGCCATCTAATTTCGCCTATTATGTCAGAAGGGGGTTCGTCAGGGATGTATTCTGTCTCCAAACCTTTTCAATCTGTATGCAGAACAGATCATC
>NW_006400341.1:202296-215390 GCF_000299155.1 Elephantulus edwardii | reverse complement strand
ATTACGTGCTATGCATAGGAGAGTTGGACAGTGAATAGGGATGATAGAAAGAGACTTGATACCTTTGAGCTGTGGTACTGGAGAAGAGTACTGTATATACCATGGACTGCTAGGAGAACAAATAGGTTTGTCCTGGAGAAGGTGAAGCCAGAATGCTCCTTGGAGTCAAGGATTCTGAAGCTTCATCTGACATACTGTGGGCATATTGCAGGGAGGGACTGGTCCTTGGAGAAGGACATCATATTTGGCAGAGTGAAGGGGCTGCAAAGGATCGATTTTGTGACTGGAGTGGTGGGAATAAGTGCGTTTGGGATGGCTAGGTTGGCACAGGATAGAACGGCGTTTAAAGCTCTTGTACATAGGGTCGCTATGAGTCACAAGCAACTCAATGGCACATAACAACAACAATAATATTTCTTTCTTAACAATGTCCAATTTTCCTGCAATCATGCTTCTCACATTCCAAATTCCAATCACTAGTATCTCCTTACAGCTGTTCCTCCTTCTCTGTGTTTCCATTTCTAAGATCTCAGTTTTAATTGCCATGTCTGCTAGTCTAAGTGATAGTCTAAGCATGCTCTATTGTACATAGGGTTTTTGAAGGCCTGTCATTTCGGAAGTGGATGGCCAATCCTTCTTCCTAGTCTGTCTCAATTTTCAAATAGGATCTCAACAGATGGAGAGGAGACTGAAACTGTCAACAGCTTCATCTTGCTTGGATCCACAATTAACAAACACCCTTGGTACAAGCAGTCAGGAAAAGAGGATACACATTGCAATGAGAAAATCTGCAGTTAGGGCCCTTTTCAAATTATTGAGGAATAGTGATGCCAGTTTGAGGACTAAGGTGTGTCTGATTCAGGCCATGGTCTTTCCAATTACTAGCTATACATCCAAGAACTGGACAATCAATAAGGATGACAGAAAAAGAATAATGTTTTTGAGCTGTGGTGTTGGAGAAGAGCACTGATCATTCCATGGATGGCCAAGAAAATGAACAGATACTTCTTGGAGAGGGTGCAGCCGGAGTGCTCTTTGGAGGCAAGAATGATGAGGCTTTGCCTCACATACTTTGGACATATTGGTAGGAGGTGTTATTCCTTGGAGAGGAACATGATGTCGAGAAGGGTGGAGGGTCAGCGAAGGAGAGGAAGACTGTAAACCAGGTGGATTGACACAGTGATGGCTGCAATGCGCTCTTGTGTGTCAGGAAATGTGAAGATAGCACAGGACAGATCTTTTGTTCATAGAGTCTCTGTGAGTCATACTCAACTCGATGGCACCTAACAACAACAACAACAACAACAACAACATGACTTGATAGATAACTACAATGACATTACCATTGAGTTGGAATTCATTGGGAAATGACCCCACTGTGACTTCTCAGAGTCTATACAGTTAGTGGGAGGAAATCGCCAATTTTTTCCCCTTTGAGCAGCTGGTGGATTCAAACTGCAAGAAAGGTACCGCCTTTGAGTTAGCAGTTCATCCCCCTATTGACTACTTTCCCAGAGCTCCCTCCTAACTTCACTCTCTCACTCATTCATGGTCATCAAATCTGAAATGACTCGTAATTGATCCTCCACCTTGTTTTCAGAGCTTGTAAATAATAACAGAGGAGATTGCTAATCTTTTTCCTCGCCCTCCTAACTTAGACATTTTCAATTTACTGAGAAAGATGGGATCTGCTTTAAAGATGTGAGAGTCAATATACACTTGGTCACAGTTTAACAAACTTTTGAGCTATGAAGTCTTTTATCCCCCTGTAGGTTGTGAGCTCCTTGAGGGTACATAGAACTTATTTTAGGGCTTATTGGCACTTGATATACATATAATCGATGCTCAATTAGTTATTATTAAGGTATGTAATGAAAAACAGATCATTTAAAAATAAATTTGTAATTGAATGTTCTTCCTTCCAGAGTCCAAATGACCAATATCCTAAAATATTATTTATCTGTACAGCCTTTTCCAACTCTGTTAAATCCATTAAAGCATTAGTCATTCTTATCATCAAAAACCAAGAATTCATCCATAACTTTGTAATGGCTTTTCTGATTGCCTGAGGGAAAATGCTGCTAAAAATAGACACCTACCAGTTTGGCTTTTTTTTTTTTAAGAGCAAGAAAGCTGTTTAAAACATATTGTTTGAAGAATATTTCTACTGGCCTTTTTCATTTTGATTCTGACATGACTAAAAGATAAAATATCTGGATAAAATTCCTGTTTATTATAAGTCATATCTGCATAAGATAAGTCTCAAACTATATTACCTAGCCCACATAGTCTCATTATATTTTAATGTAGAAAAAGCAAACAGCTGGCATGGATGTTTCTTTTACCCTGCAAGCAAATACTCAGGACAATCATTGAATTCAATCTTTGGTCTTATCTCATCTTAGATGTCTATACTGAGCATTAAAATGTAGAACTTGGTAAAAAAATAGGGAATGGGGGAACCTGTAGACTCGGAAATTTAAAAGAAGACTTGCTATTTAAATAACCTGGAAGGAAGAAGAATACAGGGCCTAGTACCCACATTCCAGTTCCTTGTTGTTGTTATTAGGTGCTGTTGGGAGAGTATCACCTTATGAACCACAGATCTGAACTCTGTACTATTCTGTACCAACCTCACAATCTCTGACACACTCGGTTCATTGCTGTGGTCACTGTGTCAGTTCATCTCATTGAGAGTCTTCTTGTCTTTCTTTGATCTTCCACCTTTCTAAGCATGATGTCTTCTTCCAAGGACAGGTCCCACCTGAAAATATGCCCAAAGTATGTGAAATTAAGTTTTACAAACCTTGTCTCTAAGAAGCAAGCACTCTGGTTACACTTCCACCAAAACAGATTTGGTTATTCTTTTAATAGTTCATGAAATATACAGTGTTCTTCACTACAACTCAAATTCATTGATTCTTTCTTTTTTAATTTAATTATTTTTGTGTGAGTGTACCGTCAAATCAGATCTGACTGGTACAGGAGGAGATTGTCCCTCCTTCCTCGGCAGAGCATCTGGTGGATTTGAACCTTGCGCCTCTGAGATTGTAGTTGCAGCTCCTTGCCACTAGGCCACCAGAGCTCCCCTAAATGCATTGATTCTTCTGTCACTCTTATTCATTGTCCAACTCTTTCAGATGCATAGTTCATGATTGAAAAAACCATGGCCTGAATCAGGCACATCTTAGTCTTCAAACTGACCTCAATGCTCCTCAGGAATTTGGAGAGGTTCCTGAGAACTGACTTTCCAAATTCAATACATCTCCTGATACTTCTGATCTCTTGACTGCTGGGGCCAAGGGTGTTGATTGATTTTAGAAAGATGAAATCATTGACAATTTCAACCTTTTCTCCATATATCATGCTGTTGCTTATTGGTCCAGTGGTGAGGATTTTTGTTTTCTTGACATTAAGATGCAATCCATATTGGAGGCTGTAGTCTTTGATCTGCTGCAGCAATTGTTTCAAGTTCTCGTTATTTTTAACAAGTAACATTGTGTCTTCTGCATAACTCAGGTTACTGATAGATCTTCTTCCAATCCTGATGCCACACTCTTCTTCATAGAGAATGTGCAACAATGAATGAATGGAATTCTGAAATCTCTGTAGCTGTTTATTGGAATTAAAAAAAATAAAATAAAAAAAATATTCCAAACCAAACCTATTGCCTTCAAGTTGATTCCAACCTATATTGAGCTCCCACCAAGGCTGTAAATCTTAATAGAAGACTGCATTCCTATATTTCTCCTGTGGAAAAGCTGGTGGATTTAAACTGCCAACCTTTTGGTTAACAGCACAATATGCTAAGAACTACATCACCAGAACATTTTCATGAAAAACATAGACTTTCTTTTATACCTAAGTATACCCAAGGACTTAATTTTGACTTCCTTGAATGCAGAGTCAGATACAGAGTTCTCTGTGTATGACTTCTGCTTTTCAAAGTCTCTATTCATCTGGAAGCATCTGGAGTTTTAATTACATTCTTAAATTCTATTTCAGTTTCCTTTCTTTTGTGATTCCTCATATTTCTGAAGTGTTAGGGACTTATTTTCTTGTTTCTTAAGACACTTAAGGATTTATTTACATATCTCTATGTGTCCTGAATTTTCTAGGTTCTTTGTGGCAAACTGTTCCAATACATATCTAGATGGTAATCAGGATCTACTATCTTTTTCTTTTTCTACTAGTTTATCATGCTACATAGATGGGAGCCTTTGGGACCAACTAATACTAATCTCACTTTAATTGTTCTTGGCTATTTCTTGGGTTAGCAGATAAGCTTGATTTTTTTATTTTTAATTTTTTTTTTTTACTTTAGGCTGATCAAATATCTAGTATTTCTTCCTGGAAATTTGTATTCATTTGGATACAGAAGGGCATAAAATCAAGTGAGTGTGTCAGTCTGGAGCCTTAAGAATCTGTGGAGTCAAAGAAGGTGTACTCTGGAAACAGCCCAGACACTCAGGAACCCTAAATGGTAAAGATTACTATGGAACTGATTATGGTAGTCACAAATAAGTTATAGTTTCTAGAACAGTCTAGCAATATATACTGAGTTTATGAGCTATCAATGCAAGCTTGAGTTGGGGGGATCTCACTGTCCATAAAATCTACAATCTCTAGTATAACCTTAATTAACTGTTGACTTATATGGCTTTCATCATTAGGATCCATTCGTTCAATAGTTTCTTCACAGACATACACCATTGGTACTGTTGTTCCCTTTATGTGTCTAGCAAATGATCCAAATCTATTTCCACCCACCTGGTCCCTTTTGTGCTCTGGGAGTGGGACATTTTCACTAAAGAAAGCCTGTCAGTGTCAGTTAGAAGAGAAACTAACATGGCAAATATAGATTTAAAAGAAAATCCCCCACAGAGATTCTACGGAACATCTTGACTGTTAGTCCTCCTGAGTCATTTGTGTCTCGTTATGTATACAACGTATAGTTACAAAACAATAGCCATGTTGTTGTTGTTCTTGTTAGGTGCCATCAAGTGAGGTAGGACTCATGGCCACCCTACGAGCAAGAGATCTGAATCCCATCCTTCTCCTGAGCCATCCTCATCATCTCTGATACATTTGACCCCATTGCTGCCGTGGCTGTGTCAATCTATCAAGGAACAGCCTCTCCTGAAACATTTCCAAAATATGAGAGATAAAGCTCTACCATCCTTGCCTCTAAGGAACACTCTGGCTGTACCTTTTCCAAGATCTACCTGTTACAGCCTATTGTGTTACAAATTCAAAGAAGATACTGTGGTCACATATATATAAATGAGCACTATTTTGTGATGGACATCAAAACATGAACATCAATATTTTTACTGTGTTACTGGTGGTGTAGTCTGTATTTGAGTTTCACTGTTAATCCAAAGAATATGCCTTTCTGGCAGTTAGAATAGAGACTAGGTGCTTGGCAAGAGAAAGATATGCAATATTTTCCTGTGTGATTTACAGCTTTGGAAACCTGCTAGGTCAACTATAAGTCAGTTCTGACTCTGTGGCAATGAATTTATTATGTTAAAGACTTTTTAATCTATCTGTGTTTCTTTTAAAAGAATATATTTAATGCACAGGAAGGTACAATATATACTATATACTAAGATAAACATTTTGTCCACTAAGGTTAAATATGAATAACTGTCCAACTTCCATACACATTCAACTTAAAAACAGAGCTAGGAATGGAATTCATTATCTGAGGACTGCCTGTAATGTTAATAAAAAGTTTGATTTGATGAGATGTTTAATACACTGGCATGGAAACTACCACAGAAAGTGAATTTCATGGGATCTTTTATTTTTTTCATCAAACACTGTGAAAACCAATGATCACTTTTTAAAAAAATAATTTTAATGAACGCTTACAGAGATTTTGGATTTCCATTCATTGATTGTTGCACTTTACATTCTGCCCAACCCTCCCCCATCCCCCCGCCCCAGTTCGCTCCTCTCTTTGAAAAGTAAAAGAAAAATTCTTTCTTTGATATAAAACGCCCCCCCCTGCACCCTTCCCACCGCTCCAAGTACACTCCACTATGCAGCCTTAATTGTGGACTCTTGTGATAACCATAATACCCTATCATATATCGCTTTTAAATTATTCTCTCCCTCATCTGTTTCAATGCAGTATACACAATTTATCCAGTTTTTCTCAGTCTTACCCCAACCCTGATATCAGTCCCATTTTACAGCAGTGGCATCATACAATATTTGTCCTTTTGCGACTGATATATTTCACTCAGCATAATGTCTTCCAGGGTCATCCATTTTGAATAATATTGCGTGAGTCCCTTGTTTTCAGTGCAGCCATAGTATTCCATTGTGTGAATATACCACAGCTTCTCTATCCATTCGTTTGTTGATGGGCACTTGGGTTTCCAACTCCTTGCTATTGTGACAAAGCCACGATAAACATGGGTGTGCATATATCTGCTTGGAGGTAAGTTATGGTTTCTTTGGGATATTTTCCCAGTAATGGGATTGCTGGGTCAAATGGTATTTCTATTTGCAACTTTTTGAGAAAGTGCCATACCGCCTTTCATAGTGGTTACACCACTTTACACTCCCACCAACAGTGAATAAGAGTTCCAGTTTCACACCCATGTTTATTTAGCTTCTAAAATAATGTGTTAACAAAAGTTCTGATTCAAATTCCTACTGTTCATGTCATGTTGTGATGGTCAGTCTCTATGGAGCATGAAGTACTTTCTAGTGTCCCAATTTTATGCAGCTTGCTATCCCTCTGCCTCTTCACAGTGTACTCTCCACTGCCGCCATCTTCCCTCCTTTCCAATTTTCTTTTGTTTTCACACCCTTGCAATGTATATTTAAACTCTTCCCACCAAAAAGTGAGTGTTTTTCTCCTACACATTGAATCTGGGTCATTTTTGTGACTTGTTTTGACCAATAAAATGGAAATAAAATGTGCCAATTTCAAGCTTAGACAGCAAGAAATCTTCCTTTCTTTTTGGTTAATCCTCCATTGATTGCCCAAACTGCTTCACCAAAGACATTTTACTGTACAAACAAACAGATTCATCCTGGAGAGGGTTAAACTGGGCTGCTCCTTGGAGGCAAGGATTCTGAGGCTTCTTCTGACATACTTGGTCATGTTGTAAGGAGAGACTGGTCCTTGGAGAGGGACATCATGCTTGGTAGGATAGAGGGCAGGCGCAGGAGGGGAAGGCCCTCTACAAGGTGGATTGATTCAGTGACTGGGATAATCATGATGGGTGAGATTGGCACAGGACACTATGAGTAGCAAGTTACTCGACAGCACATAACAACAACAACAACATATAATTTCTCACCTAATGAAACTTCAAATTGGTGTAAAATATCCACTTCTAAATTTTTCATCTTCTATATCTAATCTCTTGGTCTATCTCTATTGCTTACAGTATACATTGGATCACTTAGCTCTAGTATCAACCTTCTCTTCATAGGCCTCGCTTTAGTATATTGTTGTTGTCAGTGTGTCTCCTCCAACTCATGACGGCCTTCTGTATAACTAAATAAAACATTGCTTCATCCTACACAATCCTTAAAATAATTGCTATGTTACAACTTTTTTGTCTTGGTATTGTCTCACTCAGAATTGTCCTTTTTTTTTTTTTGGTACTGTCAATTGGGAACCAAGTGGCACAGGAAGAGATTGCCCCTCCGTCTCCAGCAGAGCATCTGGTGGATTTGAACTGCGCACCTTGAGATTGTAGTGCAGCTTCTTGTCACTAGGCCACCAGAGCTCCCTTTGGTTGTCCTCTTTTTTTCGGAATCTCTTTTACCAAAAAGCATCATTCTGTGGGGACTGGACCTTCCTGATAGCATGTTCAAACTGTGTGAGATGAAGTTTCACCATCTTTGATTCTAAAAAGCATTCTGGTTGTACTTCTTCAAAGACAGATTTATTTATTCTTCTGGAAGTCCCTGGAATATTCCATATTCTTTTCCAACATCATAATTTAAATTTATCAATTATCAGTCAGACTTCCTTCTTCAATTGTTAGGTTTCAAATATATATGAAGCAAGAGAAAATACCCTGGCTTGGATTAAGCACATCTTAGTCTTTAAAGTGACATCTTTGCATTTTAATTCTTTAGGGAGTTCTTTTGTAGTATATTTGCCTGATATTGGAGGATTCTATGTACAATAAAAGCATTGATCAACACAAGAAGCATCAAAAGAAAATGAAAAAAAAAATCTGGAACAAGAGGTGCATTGTAAATTGGACTAGGGGGAGGGGAGGGAAGGGGATTGAGGAAAGGTGCAATAATGAATGAATTTTAAAAAGACGGGGAAAGATGATGGAAAGAATGCAGAGTCACCGTACCAAAAGGAATAGGTTGATGCTCAACCATTTCAAGAGGTAACACATGCTCAAGAAGTGATAATATTGAAGAAACAAATCCAAGCTGCACTCAAGGCATTGGCAGAAAAACAAGGTTCCATGAATTGACTGAACCAATTTAGATACTTCAATAAATGAATGCAACATGGGCTCATTCATTTACATCAAAGAATTTGAAGGAATTACCTGGTCAAACAATTGAAAGAGATTCATATTTGTGTCCATACCAAAGAAAGTTGATTCAATAAAATGTGAAAATTATCGAGTACTCTAATTATGGAAGACCCAGAACTATAATCTTGAATTCCTTATGTCTTTTGTAACTGAGGTTGAAATGTGATCTAATATTGTCCATAAACGCTGAAAGTTTCTAAACAAGAGGACCCTATTTTTTTAAAAAAATAATATCAAAGCACATGGCAAAAATAATAAAGAAAAATGATATATTAATGTTATAATGATGCTACTGTGAAGTTACAGCACAATGATATATCACCATCTTATGGATTTTTGTTGTAGAAGAACAAGTGATCTCTTACTTTTATAGAACACACATGCATACAATCAAGTCAGAACTGACTCATAGCTGACTCCTTCTGTGACCTCACGGACATCTACTTCTACCTACTCAGGAACCACTCTGCGTAAAGGTGCTTTAAACCTCTCTCATCTATGCTTTAAACTATCCTCTCGTTGATCTTTCCCCAAGCATACACATGACTTCACATCTCTACTATCTTGAAACAACACCTTTGCCCTTTAACCATCTCTAGCCACTGCCTTCTATATCTCCACCCTGATTTTACTGTCTAGTCTCATTTTTAAAAATAAACCATCGATTGGTTTAAAGTTTTTTTGAAATTTTTAAATGCTGGTTTATGTATTTTTTTAATACTGGTTTATTTATAAAATTCAAGTATATTTTTTCACAGCAGATCTTTTCCATTTCCCTCACCCCCCGGCCCATCATATTATACTACCCCATGATTAATCCCCCTCACACCTCCTCACCCATCTACTTCCACACTCCCCCTCCCCCACTTGGATCCTGCTACTTATTCTCCAATAATGGTTTTATGCAGTATCAGTCCCTTTTAAATTAGGTAATAATTTTATACTGGTTTACGTATAACGTTTATAAAGTTCATATACACTGTTTTTCATACATGTCCTTTCCCCTGTCCTTTACCAATTCTTCCCTCCACCTGTCAAATTGTGTGACCTTATGTTTAATCCTCCCTCCCCGCTTGGATCTTTGTACATGCTCTACAATAATGGTCCTATACAGTATTTTTCTTTATGAGACTGATTTAGTTCACTTAACATAATGCTCTCCTGTCTCTCCCACATTAGGTAGTGATTTACAAAATCATTGCTCCTGCGTGTTGCATAGTATTTGTGTGAACATACCATGATTTCTCAATCCATTCTATTGTGGTTGGGTCTTTGGGCTGTTTCCAAGTACTTGCTATGGTGAATAATACTGCCATGAACACTGGTGTACAAGTCTCTGTTTGTGCCTCAGTTCTCATTCTCTCAGGGTATATTCCAAGCAGTGGAATAGCTGGATCATATGGAATTTCTATGTCCAGCCTTTTGAGGAAACACAAAACTGCCTTCCAAAGTGGTTGTACCATTTTACAATCCCACCAATAATGTATAAGAGTTCCCCTGATTCACTGTTGGTGGGAGTGTAAAATGGTGCAACCCCTGTGGAAAGCAGTATGGCGCTTTCTCAAAAAGTTGCAAATAGAGATACCATTTGACCCAGCAATTCCACTACTGGGAATATACCCTGAAGAGACCATAGCTGACATCCAAGCAGATATATGCACACCCATGTTTATTGCAGCTTTGTTCACAATAGCAAGGAGTTGGAAACAACCTAAGTGCCCATCAACAAACGAATGGCTAGAGAAGCTGCGGTATATTCGCACAATGGAATACTATGCTGCATTAAAAAACAAGGAACTCATGCAATATTATTCAAAATGGTTGACTCTGGAGAACATTATGCTGAGTGAAATATCCCAGTCACAAAAGGACAAATATTACATGATGCCACTGTTGTAGAATGGGACTGTCCTTGGGGTTGGGGAGAGACTGAGTAAGATGGGTTCAATAATGTATACTGCACTGAAACAGAGGAGGGAGAAAACTGTTTAAAAGAGATATATGACTAGGTATTTCTGTCATCACAGGAGTCTAGAGCGCAGGCTACATGGTGGAGGGGACCTGGGGGAGGGTTTGTAGAACAATGAAAGAATCTTTTCTTTTACTTTTCCATAATTTTTGACTCATGTACTTATAACTTGTTAGTCAAATTTGTGTCTTCTAGGTTGCAACACCCCCATGATACATCTTCAAGGATATGAACATGTATGGCCAAGCACAATCAATAAGAGTGCATCTAAATTCCAAAATCAATCTCCATAATAGTCTATGTGTTTCCTACTGCCAAAGGGGCCCTTTAGAGTAGTGAGAGAAGATCTTCACCCTGAAACCCACAGCGTCCCTTTTCAGCAGGAAGTAGCTAAGAGAATACGCCATCCCCCTTTCCTTATGAATCAGGGTGAAGCCTCTCTCAGGGAGGAGTGATAGGGAATGGCAAAGGACACACCGACAAAGGAGATTAATCAGAACTGACTTTGACAAGCACTGTGGCAATTGGACAATTAAAACAGACATTCGGATGGTGGGGAAGAAGAACAAACTGGGGAGGAGGGTAGAGAGAATGGTGCAGCAATGAAGGAATGAAAACCCAAAATCCCTGTAAATGTTCATTAACACTAATAAAATTTAATAATAATAATTAAAAAAGGGGAAAAAAAGAGTTCCTATCTCACCACATCCTCTTCAACATTTTTTACTTGATGCCCTGCTAAACTTTGCCATATGTACTAGAGTGAGATGGTATCTCATTGTGGTTTTCATTTTTAGTCTTGAGCCCTCTGTAGCTGAGGTACTGAGCCCACTGTTCCATTGAAAATTCTCTATTAAGGTCTCCAGAATCCTCCTAATTATCAAACTTCATATAAAATTTCCCCTGTGGTTTTAAAAGTTTTCTTTCTCTGACATTACACACTACTATCATCTTCTCCTTGAAACTCCATGTGTTAGTTAGTTATTGCTATATAACAAGGTATCCCAAAGCTTAGTGACTTAAAACAACCATCATTTGCTCTTTCAATGCATACTTGTGGATCAGCTAGGAATTAATTTCTGTAGGCCAGGAATAGTTGTGCATTTTTATTCTACTGCTAGAATAATTGAATACCAGGTTTGTCCTTATGGTAGTGACAAAGATGGAAGAGTTTAAGGCCAATTGTGCAAGCCAATTATCAAATCTCTGCTTGTGTCACATCTACTAATATCACCTTGTTCAAATCAAGTCACATGACCAAACCTAAAATTATAAGGGGAAGACATTGAAATGTATATGACAATGGGCATGGCTATAGAGAGATGTAAAAAAAATAAATCAGGACCAATAATGCCATTTATATACACATCTACTTTCTTATTTTTATGGTTGTGATATAACTTCAATATTTGGTCCTTTTCTGCATTCTTTTTTCTTTCAAATCCATGAATAACAGATGACTTTTACTACAGGGACATTGTAGACTCTTCTCCTGTCCTCTTGGAAGTGACTATTTTCTTGTGTTTCAAACTCTACCTTCCTTTTTTACTCATACTGCTTGCTCTCCCTGGGTGTTCTACCTAAAAATAAAACCTTTTGCTGTCAAGTCAATTCTGATTTTTAGCCCCAATATATTACATATTAGAAAGGTACTCCACAGGATTTTCAGACTGTAATATTGCTAGATGAGTATAAACTACTAATTTTTCAGTTAGCAGTCAAGTGTAAATGGTTATTGCCATCCAAGGACCTAGATGACCTACTTACTTTCTATACATTGAAGACAGACAAATACCTATATCTATATATCTTTAGTTTAATGCACACATTTGTAATTGTATGTGCGTTGTGCTTTTTCATGTCTCTATGTCTTTGAAGGCAAGAGTAAACAGATATTATGTTTTGGAGAAAATACAGCCAAAGTGCTCCTTTGGGACAAGGATTTTGGGCATATGAACGGCTGCTCCTCGGAAAAGATATCATACTTGAAAAGGTGGAGGGTCAGTGAAATAAAGGAAGACCCTCTTAATGAGATGGATTGACGCAGTGCCTGAAGCAATGGGCTCAAGTGTGTTAGAGATGATGAAGATGGCGCAAGATAGGACAGGGTTCAGGTCTGTTGTTCAAAGAGTTGCAATGAGTTGACTCAACAGCACAACATGCCTTTGCACATGCTGCTCCTTCTTCCTGGACGTCCCATGCATATTCCTTCCTGACTTTTCTTCTAGAAAAAATTAAATTCAAATATTGCCTTCATACAGGACAGTGTTAAACATAGCAAGCTATGAAGAAAACTGTCATTTAAAGAAAATCAATATATATTTAAATTTCTTAAAAAAAATTAAAAATCATAGTTTACTCAGCAAAGATGTAATAACAAAATGTGTTTTAAATGGTTTAGATTAAAGTTGAAAATAAACCAGATTTTATGTACTTCCTCCCCTTCTATCTCTAAAGATTCAAAATGTATTTTGTGGTATATCTGTAAGAAGGACATCTCTGAGTTTCTCCTGCAGTGCTGGTCTTGTTTTCACAAACTCTCTTAGGTTTTGCTTTTCTGGGAATATCTTGATCTGTCCTTCATATTTGAT
>NW_006400341.1:190907-197397 GCF_000299155.1 Elephantulus edwardii | reverse complement strand
TGGAAACCCAAAATCTCTGTAAATGTTTATGAAAATTAGTAAAATATAATTATAGAAAAAAATGTATTTTGTGCTGTCAGAGAGTGAATGAACCTTAATATAACCTCTACATGGTAGAAGTGTGGTTTTCTTTTCTTTGTGGATGGTATATTACTTTCTGATATTGACCTACTGCGCCTTCAATTTCATTTTACATGTAAACAGCAGAATAGTTTTCTTTTGGGAGAAACACACTAGGCTTGACCATGTCACTGATATCTGACATGTATTATGCAATGGTTGCAGCCTATAAAATAGAATGAGTAACTGTAATTGTCTCAAAACATTTTCCTATGCAGCTTCTACTTCAGAAACTTACTTTTCGTATTTAATTTTCAGACACAATTAACTGAGAGATTTATATATTATTGTTGTAGTTGTTAGATGCCTTTGAATCAGCTCCATGTACACAGGTACACCCAGTGCTTGGTCGTGTATCATCCTCATAATTGCTGTTGTACTTGAGTCCATTGTGTCAATGGATCTCACTGAAGTTTTCCTCTTCTTTCACTGACCCTCTAGTTTACCAAGCTTGATGATGTCTTTCTCCAGTGACAAGTCTCTCCTTATGCCATGCCCAAAGCATATGAAATGAAGTCTCACCTATCCTCAACTCCAAGGAGAATTCTGGCTGTACTTGATTCAACACAGATTTGTTTGTTCTTGTTTTAAAAAAAATTTATTATTTTTTTGTGTGTGTACCGTCAAATTGGATCTGACTGGTACAGGAGGAGATTGCCCCTCCTTCTCCAGTAGAGCATCTGGTGGATTTGAACTGCATGCCTCTGGGATTGCAGTGCAGGTTCTTGCCACTAGGCCACCAAAGCTCCCTAGATTTGTTTGTTCTTTTGCCAGTCCATGATACAGCTAAGATTCTTTTCCAGTGTCATAATCCAAAGCCATTACTTTTGGTCTTCTTTATGCATTGTTCAGACTTTACATGCAAATAAGGAAGCTGAAAATATCATGATTTGGGCCATGTGCACCTTATTCCTCAAAGTAACAATCTTGCTCTTTACTACTTTCATGAGATTCTTTTCAGTACATTTTCCCAAAGAAATATGTCATTTGCAGGCACATGGAACAATGGAACAGAATAGAGAACTCAGAAATAGATTGATCTATCTATGGTTAATTAATATTTGACAAGGAAACAAAACCTATCAGATGGGGAAATGACAACCTCTTAAAAAATTGGTGCTGGAAAACTGGGCTGCTACCTGCAGAAAGCTGAAATGGGATCCACATCTCACAATATACACAAGAATCAACTCAAGGTGGTTCAGAGACCTGGAAGTAAAGCCCCAAACCATAAAGTTCATAAGAGACAAACAGAGACCAAACTTAGAAGGCCTAGTCCATGGTATAGAGAGGCTGACAAATAAAGCCAGAAAGGCACAATCTGAAGAGGATAAGATTGATGAATGGGACTTTTTTTAAAGATTAAATCCAGGTGTGCATTAAAAACCTTTTACAACAGGGTGAAAAGAAAGCCTACTGACTTGGAACAAACATTTGGCAATGCTATTTCAGACAAGGGTCTCATAACAAAGGTTTACAGAATACTCCTGGGCTTCCAGAAGAAAAAGATTGATAATCCAATTACAAAATGGGCAAAAGACAGGGAAAACTTTTCACAGAGGAAGATATTCAGATGGCCAACAGACACATGCAAGAAATACTCAAAATCAATGGCAATAAGAGAGATGCAAATCAAAACCACAATGAGATACTATCTCAGGCCAGTAGCAGTGGCAAAATTTAGCAAGACAGCAAACAATACATGTTGGACAGGATGTGTAGAGGTGGAAATCTCATACACTGTTGGTGGGATTGTAGAATGGTACAACCACCTTGGAAGACAATTTGGATTTTCCTCAAAAAGTTGACTATAGGAACTCTGTATGACTCAACTATTCCACTACTAGGAATATACTCTATGGAAATTAGAACTGAGATACAAATGGAGATTTGTATACCAATGTCATCACAGCATTATTCACCATTGCAAGAACATGGAAATAACCCAAATGTCCAATCAAAATAAAATGGATTGAGAAATTGTGGTACATTCACCCTATGCAGCACTAAAGTTCAATGATTTGAAAAAATACTACATAACTTGGGAGAGACTGTAAAGCATTATGCTGAGTGAACTAACTCAGTCTCAAAAGGACAAATACTGCATAAGGTCATTATTGTAAAACTAGAATGATAACTAGTAAAACATGTATGGGGACCCAAAGCAGGAAGGGGTGGGAGCAGAGGGGTGATGATGGGTAGGAGTGAAACCACAGGGTTGAACAGTTTGTTGTGTGGAAGGAGGAGGTGAAGGAAATGAGAAGTATCTGGTGGGGACCTGAAAAGATTGTGTAATGATGGGCAAGGGCCAATGGTGATCGATTTTATAAAACATAATGTATCATGGGAATGATTGTATGAAACACAATATGAATTAAGAATAGTGTGAAATAAAATATATGCGAACTTTGTAAGGAAACCAATAAAAATAAATAAATAAAGACATAAATAAATAAAGACATAAATACATAAATACATAAATAAATAAATACATACATCATTTGATTTTCTGACTACTACTTCCATGGGCATAGACTGTGGAGTAAGGAAAAATGAAGGTTGTTTAGCCTTTGAGCTTCATCAGTAAGTGCTTCAAGACATCTTAATTTTTAGCAAACAGCGTTGTAAAATAATTCAATTGGGAGAGTAACCTATTAGTAGTTCTTTCTTCACAGGGCATTCTATAAATGCACCAACTTGCAACTACCCAAGAGCAGAGATTGGAGAGTTAGAAATAAGCAGCAACACATAGATCTTACAATATCACTGCTGCTTTGTTGATCAAAAACTGTTCTTATGGGACTTCAAAAGGAACAAAATTATTTAAATTGAACCACAAAACATTCTGGCTTCTGTAATAACACTCTGATTCACCAAACACTCCTCTTAGCTCTCATTCCTTACTTAAGAAACAGAAACATTGATCTCTGAACTGGGAGCACAATTGAGAACAGAATAGAACAGTTTCCTGCACTTGAAATTAACACTTGAGTGAGAGTCACAAAACAAGGAATTTTACACTTACAATTAGCTCTACAAGATACAGGATTAATAATGAAGGAGAAATGAAAGGAAATCATATTTCGATGGTCTGTGAGTAAGAAAGAAGGATTAACAATCAAAGAACCTATAGAGGCACCACTACTTCTGTTCTAAAAGAAACAAAGAACAGCTAGGCATTCAAGTGTGTTCTCAGATTTGATGGCTCAACGTTAAAGAATGTCTGCCTCATATGAATTCAGTTTCTCAATGAAGTGGAAACAAAGTTGTATACTGAGAGTGATAAGAATGTTCTAGATTCAGAGAATGGGAGAACAATAAGACTAGTAGTGAGCAAGCCCACAAATCACTTGAGGTTTCCTTTCCCACTCTCAGAATCCTCTTGAAAACACAACAGTTACAGAGGTCCCAGTGTTTTTTTTTTTTTGAGGGGCTTTGCTACTAGCCTTGATTCAGGTAGAGAAAAGGCAGATGATGGAAACATTTAAGGGTGATATTCAACCAAGTCAATTTTTTTTATTATTGCTATTTTTTTAAACTATGCATTAGTGTGCATTAAAAGTTTGCATACAGTGCGTTTCAAACTATCCATCATTCACATTGTGAATGTGAATACAATCACTCACATTCATTATGTTTTATAAAATCAATCACAATTAAACCATGCTCATCATTACACAGTCATTTCAAATCCCTTCAAGTTATTTCCCATTTCCTTTAAACCCCCTCATCACCACTCATCAAATTATGTGACCCTATGATTTTCCCCTGTCCACCTTCACCCCTCTGTTCCCCCCTTCCTCCCTTGGATCCCCATACATATTTTACTAGTCATCCTTCTGGGTTTTTTAAAAAAATTATTTTATTAATTTTAATGAACATTTACAGAGATTTTGGCTTTCCATTCATTCATTGTTGCATTTTTCTCCCTGCCCACCCCTCCCCCCTAGTTCGCTCTTCTCTTTGAAAAGTAAAAGAAAAATTCGTTCCATTATAATGCTTCTGTGCAGTATTTATCCTTATGAGACTGAGTTAGTTCACTCAGCACAATGCTCTCCAGTCTCTCCCAAGTTATGTAGTAAATTTTTAAATCATTGTTCCTGAGTGCTTGTAGTATTCCATCATGTGGATGTATCACACTTTCTCAATCCATTTTATTTTGCTTGGACATTTGGGCTATTTCCATCCATGTTCTTTAACCACACAAAAATCATAGAAAAATTATTGAATTCTTCACTTTAGTGATGATTCTGAAAAAGATATATAGCCAAAAGTAAAATGTCAAAATTACCCTAGTGAAGGGTGCCACAGCTGAGCAAATTCCTGCCACAGCAGTTTGATTCCTTACCTGTAGTGACTGATACTTTTAGGGCTTTGAATTATTCATTCCATCAGACTTTAACTAATAGTAAAATATACATAACATGTGGACAAAGAATTTGAACTGTGCACCCAACAAAGGCAATTCAAATCCACCAGCTGCTCTGAGGGGGAAAAATGAATAATCTCTTCCTTGTGTGGTTTACACTCTCTGAACACTCAATGGAAGACCAGCTATGTTTCAGTTCTAATACGAAGCAAAGGGGTTTTTATGTGGACAAAACCCATTTCCTAAACAGCTTTCCTTTCCCCCCTCCCAAGTCTTTGAAAGATGATTGACGTTTGAATCAGTGCTGGTTCTAAATTTTGATACATTGGAAATGACCATTAATGAGTAAGAAATGTGTAATCCTATTGTTTCTGCACATTAACACTTGCATCATCTATGTCTTTACTTAAGGAGGATGGAATATAATGGCAATTATTACAGCTATTCATAACCTCTTTTTTTCTTTATTATTTTTATTATTTTTGTGTGTGTGTACCGTCAAATCAGATCTGACTGGTACAGGAGGAGATTGACCCTCCTTCTCCAGCAGAGCATCTGGTGGATTCAAACTGGATACCTCTGGGGTTGCGGTGCAATTTCTTGCCACTAGGCCACCAGAGCTCCCTCTATTCATAACCCCTTTTTTTTTAAATTCATAACCTCTTAATGTCAACTTTGGCCCATCCTTATGTATTTACAAGTTGCCTGTGACCCTGTGTACAGCAGCTCTGAAGCCTGCCCTGTCCTGAGCCATTCTCCCTGATTCTGACACACCTACCTTCATTGTCCCAGTTAATTATGTATTTGAAAAAGAGTCCTGGCGATGCATTTGATGGCTATTTGATGATAATTGAAACTTTTAAATGGCTCTGAGGAAAAAAAAGTTATCTTCTTTAGTAAATACTGTTGTTGGAATTGATGCATAGCTTACACTTCAGTGGGTTTTTCAGAGACTATAAATGGCACAGGAGGAGATTGTCCATTTTTCTTAGCTGGTGGATTCAAACCACATGCTTTTGGGTTGGCAGCACAACTCCTTACCACTAAACCACCAGAGCTCATATTTAGTGGGGAATTTTTTTTTGCTTCTCTCTCACACTAAAAAAAATGTTTTAAAATTTACCATTTTAAAGGTCCTTATCTGGCCTATGAATAAATATTTATAATGTGTTTTGACTATGAAGAGGATCATTAGCATATAAATGTTGACAATGAATGATTTCCTCTGTCAAGGATGCAGATTTAATAAAACCATTTGACACTCTGATCCTTCCAAAGTAAATACACATAAAATATCCTTCATTAGATATGGTTTAGAATAATCACAGATATGAAGAGCTGGTGAGATTTAATGGATCTCCTTCACCTATTTTTTTCCCTGAATGAGTACAGATCCGATTCCTTGCAGTCCTTTTCTTTTTTAACCAGCTTATACTACGTGTCAGTGTAAGAAAGCACTATAATAGACGGCAGGGTCAGATTGCATACCCTAAATCCAAAGGTCAACCTTTCTTTCTACTAAAAGACAGGTGTTAAATAGAAAACAGATTTTTTTTTTCTCCCCTCTGTGAGGAAAGAAAGTATTCGGAGTTATGATACTTGTTTATGTTGTGTATAGGGAGCTCTGGTGAGGAGCTGTGCAGCCAACCCAAAGGAACTCAGTTTGAATCCACCAGCTGCTATACAAGAGAAAGATAGGCAATCTCCTCATGTGCAATTTACAGCCTCTGAAAACTTGCTGGAAGGTCAGTTATGAGTCAGTTCCAGTTTGATGGTACACAATAAAACAACATGAAGCATGTTTACATGGTGTAGATGAAGTTGCCTAGTGATGTACTAGTGGTAATCTAAAGCCAAGCAGTTCAAATTCAAGAATTGCTTATTGGGAGAGAGATGGGAAGTCTCTTTCCATGACAATTGTAGCCTCTGAAAATTAGTTGGAGGTTCAGCTAAGGTTCGAACTATACCGTACATAACAAATTATAATAATATAATATAATA
>NW_006400341.1:182816-188827 GCF_000299155.1 Elephantulus edwardii | reverse complement strand
ATAACAGATGTTGCCCTGGATGTGCTCACCAAGTTGTGCCAGGAAATCTGGAGAACAACCACTTGGCCAACTACAAACCTTAGGCAAAAATATTATTGTATATAGTCATGTGATTATGTTAACAGTTGCCAGAAACATTAATGTACCTTTATCTTTTGGTATGTAAACAAATTGTTAAGTATCATCAACTTGACAATGACAAACAGTGGCCCTATGAACAGCACAGTAGATCTATCTTATCTTCACCATCCTGGTAAACAAAATGCCCATTGTTACAGTAACTGTGTCAAGTCACCTTGTTGAGGGTCTTCTTGTATTTCTCTGATGCTTCATTGTTCCAAGCATGATATTTTCCTCCCAAGGATTTTCCTCATAATATGCCCAAAGTATGTGAAAGGAAATATATTAACTAGGATTATGTTATACAAATTCCTGACAAAGAAGCAAGGGTATATAATAAAAAATATTTCATATAAAATCCACAGATGTCTGAGAAAAAAAAGAGTCAACTTATATGGAAAAGTCTTTTCTTTCTCTAGTGTCTGATCACTTTCCCTGTTAATATGCTAATCCTGGTACAGTACGGTAGGCTTTTTACTCAGTTATGCTAACTATCTCTTTTACTCATACTCCCCTCTTCATAACCCCAAAAGCCAGGAAAAGACATCAAGACAAAATCACGGTACTTGCCATTACCAAATCTTTTTTCCCCCAATCTGTGACTACCCTGTTGGAGAAGTTTTTGGCTGTGTATAAGGAATTGATTATTAGAAGGTCCCATTCATCTATTTTGCCCTCTCCTGGTTGTAGGCTTTTCAAGATGCTTGGAAGACTATTTATGTTGTGGATTAGAGCTTCCAGAGTTCTTCCAAGCTTTTCTCTAACGAACTTTATAGTCCTTGGTTTTAGTCCTAGGTCCTTGATCCACTTTGAGTTGGTTTTTGTGTATGGAGTGAGATGTGGATCTTGCTTGAATTCTTGCAGATAGTTTCCCAATTTTGCCAACACCATTTGTTAAAAAGGCTGCCATTTCCGCACTTAACTGATTTCACCTCCTTGTCAAAAATCAGTTGACCATAGGTAGATGGGTTGACTTCTGGGTTCTCAGTTCTATTCCATTGATCTCTGTGTCTGTAATTGTACACTGTCTTGACCACCATGGCAGTGTAGTAGTATTTTAAATCAGGGAGTGAGATGCCTCTTACCTTGTTTCTCTTTTTAAGTAGTGCTTTGTTTATTCGGGGCCTTTTTCCGTTCCAAATGAAATTGGAGATGACTTTTTCCATCTCCTTAAAGAATGGAATTGGTATTTGCATTGGGATTGCATTGAACATGTAAATTATCTTTTATAGTATTGTAATTTTCACAATATTGGGTCTTCCTATCCATGAGCAAGGGTTATTCTTCCATTTCTCCAGTTCTCTTGTTTCTGTGTAATGTCTTGTAATTTTCTTTGAATAGACCCTTTGTGCATCTGGTTAGATTTACTCTCAAGTATTTCTTCTTGTGGTTAGCTATTGTGAAAGGTATTGTTTTCCTTAGCTCTAGTTCTGCATTCTCTTTGTCACTGTAGAAAAATCCAATTGATTTTTGTATGTAGATCTTGTATCCTACCACACCACTTTGCTGAATTGATCAACTCTGTCAGTACTTTTCTTGCTGAGTCTTTAGGGTTTTCTAAGTATACCATCATATCATCTGCATATAGAGATAATTTTACCTTCTCTTTACCAATTTGGATACCTCTTATTTCCTTCTCTTGTCTTATTATTATCACTAAGACTTCTAATACAATATTGAATAGGATAAGTGATAGTGTGCATCCTTGCCTAGTTCCTGTTCTTAAAGGGAATGCCTTTAATCTCTCTTCATTGAGAACAACGTTGGCTCTCGGGTTTGTGTATATACTTTTTACTATGTTGAAGAAATTCTCCTCTAATCCTATTTTGTTTAGTGTGTTAATCAGGAAAGGGATTTTGTCAAAGGCCTCTTTTGCATCAATTGATAGGATCATGTGGTTCTTGTTCTTTGCTTTGTTAATGTGATTAATTACATTGATTGCTTTTCTTATGTTAAACCATCCTGAATCCCACTTGGTCATGGTGAATTATTTTTTTGATATATCATTGCATTCTATTGACCAGAATTTTATTGAGGAATTTTGTATCTATGTTCATGAGAGATATTGGCCTATAGTTTTCTATTTTGGTCGTGTCTTTACCTGGCTTTGGTGTCAAGGATGTGTTTGCTTTATAAAATGAGTCTGGGAGAATTCCACCTTTTTCTATTTTCTGAAACAGTTTATGTTTAATTGGTGACAGTTGTTCTCTGGATGTTTGATAAAATTCACTTGTAAAATCATCAGGTCCAGGGATTTTTTTGACTGGAGTTGTTTTATTACCTTTTCAGTTTCTTCTTTTGTAATGCGTCTGTTCAGGTGTTCAATTTCAATTTGTGAAATTGTGTGTAGGTAGGTTGTGAATTTCTAAATATTTGTCCATTTCCTCTTGGTTTTCATATTTGTTTGAGAAAAATTTTCCTAACATTCGAATGTTAGCCTTTTTATTTTAGTTGGTTCTGTTGTGACATTGCCTATTTCATCTTTTATTTGGATTATTTGTGTCTTTTCCTTTGTTAGTTTTGCTAGTGGTTTATGGATTTTATTGACCTTTTCAAAGAACCAACTCCTAGTTTTATTGATGATTTCAATTGTTTTTCTGTTTTCTATTTCATTTATTTTGGCTCTAATTTCTACAATTTCAAGTTTTTTTTAAGGGGGGGTTGAGTTTTCTTGCTGTTCTTTTTCAATTTGTTAGAGATGTTGGTTTAAATAGTAAATAGTCATTTTTCCCTGCATTTTGATGTGCCTGCTTATTTCTATAAGTTGATCTCTGATTACTGTTTTGGCTATTTCCTAGAGGTTTTGGTAAGGGGTATTTTCATTGTCATCAGTTTCAAGAAATTTTTTAATTTAATTTTTTTTCTAGTAATGACATGTCTGATAAGGGACTTATATCTAAAATTTATAAAATACTTGAGAACCACAACAAGATAAAGGTAAACAACCCAATTGAAAAATGGGCATAGGATATGAATAGACACTTCACCAATGAAGACTTTCAGATGATGAACAAACACATGAAGAAATATTCAAAATCCCTAGCTCTAAGAGAGATGAAAATAAAAACAATTATAAGATAGCATCTCATCCCAGTAAGAACAGTAAAATTTAACAGACCAGAAAACAAAAAATGCTGGTAAGGTTGTGGAGAAACTGGAACCCTTATTCACCATTGGTGGGAGTGTAAAATGGTGCAACCATTATGGAAGGCAGTATGGCACTTTATAAAAAAAGTTGGAAATAGAAATACCATTTGACTCAGCAATTCTACTATTGGGAATATACTCTGAAGAAACTAGAACTGCCACCCAAGTAGAAATATGCACACACATCCATGGTTATTGCGACTTTTTCACAATAGCAAAGAGCTGGAAACAACCCAAGGGCTCATCAACAAACAAATGGATAGAGAAGCTCTGGTATATTTACACAGTTGAATACTACGCTGTATTGAAAAACAAGGAACTCATGAAGTATTATTCAAAATGGGTAACCCTGGAGGACATCACAGTCTCAAGAGGACAAATACTGCATAGTGCCACTGTTGTAAAGCTGGTCTGATACTGTGTTAGGGAGGGGTTAAATAATGTATACTGCATTGACACAGATGAGGGAGAGGACTGTTTAGGAGGAATATATGATCATGTATTATATTCGTGACAAGAGCCCAGAATGAAAGCTGCATAGTGGAGTGGACTGGGGAGTGGGGGTGGGGTGTTGTATAACAATGAAAGAATTTTTTTTCCTTTTCAAAGAGAAAAGCAAACTGGGGGAGAGGTGGGCAGGGAGGAGAGTGTACAACAATGGATGAATGGAAATCCTAAGTCTCTGTAAACATTCGTTAAAATAAATTAAAAAAAATATTTGGAAATAGGAAAGATCCAATGTGGACTTAGAAAAAAAATCATGGTACTTGGTGAAAAACCAGTTACTTCCTCCTCAACTGTAACACCAATGCAAAGCTTTTTTTATTTGTAGTAATTCATCCTTTCCTTGGTCTCAATACTCATAATAAGATATAAAAGAGGATGCAAAAAGGAAAGACTCATTCTTAGCACTTAATTATTAGTGTCAAACAGATTTCATTTTCAATCATTCAACTTTCTGACTTTGAATCTCTCTTTTCTCAGCTAAATTTTTCTAGAACCTTCTCCCAGGTAATTCACTGACTCCATTGGACACTCAAATTGAATGATTTTATCTCTCCTTATCCAGTCTAGATATCTGGAAGGAATTACCATAATCCTTTTCTCACAAATGTCTTAAAATCCAATAACCCCTTCATTCTCAGTTAAAATCACCTGAAAAAATGCCAGCCCTAGGTAAGCCTGCTGCTCTGTACGTGGCTCCAAGGGCCTAAAACCTCACTGACAATGTTCACTAAAAAACTATTACTACAAGGCTCAATTCTAGTTACCTGAGGTTTTATCATAATTCTGTAGCACTTCAATCCTAAAGGCACACAGTTCAAATCCACCAGCTGCTCTGTGGAAGAAGGATGGCCAAGCTCCTCTCTCCTATACCTCTGAAAACCTGCTGGAGGGTCAGCTATGGGGCATTCTAACTCGATGCTTTTAAACAATAACTCTAAGAAGGGAGCTCTGGTGGCAAGAAGTTGGGCTGCCAACCCAAAGGTACATAATTCAAATCCACCAGCGAGCCTCCTATATGATCTACAGCCTCTGAAAAATCCACTGGCGTGTCAACTATGAGTTGGTTCTGATTCAGCTTTACATAACAACAACAACAACTCTAAGAAGACAAATTATTTTCCCATAGCTAACTTCTAATACAGCTGGCTGTTTTATATTAATCAGGTGACTACCTAAACCGACTGGAATACCACATCAACAGAGAACAACTAGAAGTCCAGGCTGGGTTTAGAAGGGGTCATGGTACTAGGGATATTGTAGCTAATGTTAGATGGATCTTAGCTGAAAGCAGGGAATACCAGAGAAATGTCTATCTGGGTTTCATTGATTATGCAAAGGCATTTGACTGTGTGGATCATAACAAACTGTGGCTGACTCTGAGAAGAATGGGAATCCGAGAACACTTGATTGTGTTAATGCAAAACCTGTTCTTGGACCAGGAGGCTATCATCGGAACAGAGCAAGGAAACTGCCTGGTTCAAAATTGGGAATGGTGTACACCAGGGATGTGTCCTATCTCCATAAGTTTTCAAACTATATGCAGATCAGATTATCCGGGAGGCTGGAATGTATGAGGAGGAGTGTGGCATCTAGATTGAAGACTCATCAACAATCTGCATTATGCTGATGGCAAAACCCCACTTGCTGAAACTGAGGAGGACCTGAAGCGCTTGCTGCAGAGGGTCAAGGACTGCAGCCTTCAATATGGATTGAGGCTCAATATCAAGACGACAATGATTCTCACCACTGGACCAACTGGCAGCACCAAGATGGATGGTGAAGAGATTGAGATTGTCCATAGCTTTAGTTTGCTTGGCTCCACAGTCAACACTCTTGGCACCAGAGGCCAGGAAATTAAAAGTAATATTGTAATGGGAAACTTTGCTGTTAGGGACCTCTCCAAAGTACTGAAGAGCAATGGTGTCACTCTGGAAACTAAGATGTGCCTGATACAGTCTTTGTAATCACTTGCTATGCATCAGAGAGCTGGACAATGACTAGGAAAGATAGAAAGAGAACTGATGCCTTTAAGCTGTGGTGCTGGAGAAGAGTATTGAGTGTACCATGGACTGCTAAGAAAATGAACAGGTTCCTCCTGTTGTTGTTGTTGTTATGTGCCGTCGAGTCGTTTCCGACTCATAGCGACACTATGCACAACAGCCCTAAACCCTGCTCTATCCTGCGCCAACCGCACCGCCTCTGACACACCCATCCCGATTACCCCAGTCACCGAATCA
>NW_006400341.1:180439-182106 GCF_000299155.1 Elephantulus edwardii | reverse complement strand
CGTACACCCTTCCCAATTTTGAACCGTGCAGTGTTACCCTGCTCTGTTCTGACTACTGCCTCTTGGTCCAAGTATAGGTTTCACATTAGCACAATTAAATGTTCCGGGATTGCCATTCTTCTCAGAGTCAGCCACAGTTTGTTATGGTCCACACAGTCAAATGCCTAGATTGCTCCTTGGAGGCAAGGCTTCTGAACCTTTGTCTGACATACTTTGGACATGTTGCAAGGAGGGACCAATCTTTGGAGAATGATGTCATGCTTGGGAGGGTGGAGGGACAGTGCAGGACGGGAAGAACTTCTATGAGGTGGATTGATTCAGTGACTGGGGTAATGAAGGTGGGTGTGTCAGAGTCAGTGAGACTGGCACAAGACAACTGAAATATCAGTTTCTCAGAGAAACCTTCCTTTATTTTAAAAGATCTCTTCTTAAAAAAAAAGAGATCTCTTCTTAGTCACTCTCTATTCCTTTACTTTGCTTAGTCTTTACCACATTTCCAACTACCTGATATCATATATACACATATGCATGTTTGTATGTGCATATAACATATATTTATAATTAACATATAAATATCCTTAATACATATATGGATATATTTTTCCTCAGTATATTATCTGCCTTTCCCACCAGAACGTGAACGCTACAAAGACAGGGAATTTTTGCTGTACATTCTCATCTCCTAAAATAGAATATTTTAATCTCTGCACTATTAGAATCTTGCATCAGAAATTTCTCTTTGTGTTGGGGAGTTTTCCTGAGCATTGTATAATGTTTTAGCCTCGTTTCGCTCACTAGATGTCAAGAGCACCTGCTCTGGTTGTGATGATCAAAAATGTCTCTAGATAATGTTGAATGTCCCCTGGGAGAAGCAAAATTGTCCCTGTTTGAGACCTCCTCCTATAACACAATGTCTGGCATTTGACATTTGTTGTTGTCAACCACCAACTCATGATAGCCCCATAAAAATAACAAAATAAAATACGACTTGTTTCTGTGCCATATTCAGAATTGGTCTGAGATTGGACCATTTTGGTCCATAAGAATTTCGATGGTTGAATTTCAAAACTAAATGGCGAAACCTTTCTTCCTGGTTCATTTCATCTCACTGGGGTAGGTTCAACATTATAACAACACACAAGTCTTCACAGACAGATGGATGTTGGTGATGTAACCTGCAAAATCTCAAACTCACTGCCATGCAGTTAGTTTTGACTCTTAGTGATTCTCAATTGAGTTTCCCAGACTATAAATTGTAATGGAAGGAGACAAGTAATATTTCTCCCACAGAATTTCTGGTGGATTTGAAATGCATGGTCTTTGGGTTAGCAGCACAATTACTGACTGTGTACACCACCAGAGAGTTCTGCCTGATACATACTCTGTCATGGCCATCGATTCAAACCAAACCTTTTTAAAATTATTATTATTAAATTTTATTGGTTTTAATGAGCATTTACAGAGATTTTGGGTTTTCATTCCTTCATTGTTGCACTGTTTTCTCTACCCTCCTCCCCAGTTCGTTCTTCTCCCACCCACACCCCGAATGTCTGTTTTAATTGTCCAATTGCCACAGTGCTTGTCAAAGCCAGTTCTGATTAGTCTCCTTTGTCAGTGTGTCCTTTGCCATTCCCTATCACTCCTCCCTGAGAGAGAACTCACCCTGA
>NW_006400341.1:171868-177006 GCF_000299155.1 Elephantulus edwardii | reverse complement strand
GAGAAAGCGCCATACCGCTTTCCACAGGGGTTGCACCATTTTACACTCCCACCAACAGTGAATAAGGGTTCCAGTTTCTCCACAACCTCGCCAGCAGCATTTGTTGCTTGTTGTTCTGTTAAATTTTGCTATTTTGACTGGGATGAGATGATATCTCTTAGTTGTTTTAATTTGCATCTTTCTTAGTGCTAGGGATTTTGAGCATTTCTTCATGTGCTTGTTAGCCATCTGAATGTCGTCCTCGGTGAAGTGCCTGTTCATATCCTGTGCCCATTTTTCTATTGGATTATTTATGTTTATCTTGTTGTGGTGCTCAAGTATTTAATAAATTCTGGATATAAGTCCCTTATTTGATATGTTATTACCAAATAATTTTTCCCAGTCAGTGGCTTCCTTTTTTACCCTGTTGGAGAAGTTTTTGGATGTGCATAGGGATTTGAGTCTTAGAAGATCCCATTCATCTACATTATCTTCTCCTGGTTGTAGGTTTTCCAGGATACTGGCAAGACTGTTTTTGTTGTGGATTAGCACTTCTAGTGTTGTTCCTAGCTTTTCTGTAATGAAGTTTATAGTCCTTGGTTTTAGTCCTAGGTCCATGATCCACCTTGAGTTGGTTTTTGTGTATGGAGTGAGGTGTGGGTCTTGCTTGAGTCTTTTGCAGTCAAACCAACTCTTAGCTCGCCTTCCATTGGGTTTTCAGAGGCTTTAACTAGCAAGGAAAGAACTTGCCCATCTTTCTCCCTCAGCTGAAACAGTGTTATGCACCCTAACAAGTCTGAATCTGAACCCACTCATAACTGAGCCTTCAAGGGGATTTCAAAGGCTGTAAACACATGGGAGGAGATTATCCATCTTTCTCTTGATGGCTGGCTGGTGGATTTGAATTGAGTGCCTTTGGGTTGGTAACACAACTTCTTACCAAAAAGCCACCAGAGCTCCACTCCCTGATACACAGTGGATGCTACTGTTGTTGTTGTTTGATGCCATCGAGTCGTACTTGAGAAACATTTATTGAACAAATGAATGAATGACCAACCATAGAGTAGAAGAAAACTTGGAGAAGTTATAGAATTTCTTGTTCTAATTTCCAGCAGGATTACATTTAAGCCAAGTGTTCTCAGCCATAGCTGCATGTTATAATCACCTAGGGTTTTTTTTAAAACTGCTGATGGTAATCCCTTTCTCAGAGCAATTAAATCAGAATCTCTGAGGATGAGGTCTAACAGAGATATTTTTTAAAAAATCTCCTTGTATGATTCTAATTTGCAGCCTGGTTAACATCCTGGTTTGGCTGGTTTTTTATTCTCCACACAATCCTTCACAGTCTAATTCCACAGCCTAGCAATCCTCACAGCCAGGACACTTCTCCTCATACATCTACATTAGTGATCTTAATGACCAGTGCCTTTGCACTGAAAGAAAGCACGTCTCAGCATAGCAACCTCCTGCTCCACTTATATCTATTCCCTGTCCTATTGTTGGTCCATGTTCATCTTAACTAAGGCAGTTTAAAAATTAGTGTTCTAACCCACGTTAAAAAAAATTAGTGTTCTACTCTTGATAATTAATGCTGGTAATTAGAAAAACTGTATTACCTTGCAATTTTCTTTTATAATAATCGCTTGTGCTTTGGAAGAAAATGCATTCTGTCAAAGTGAAGATATTACAAAGGCTTTTAAATAGTACGCTGTGAGACTCTTGACTATAGTTGCTTAAATGTTCAAATCAGGACCTATGAGGAAACAAGATGAGCATTTTAAGTTAACAAAGTCAAACCAAAAATCACTGTCATCGAGTTGATTCTGGCTCCTAGAAAGATTTCCAAATAACTGTGATTTTAAAGTTTTCATTATCAATATGCTTTGAACTTGATAAATATACCTCGATTTTCTAAAGCAAAGCAAATTCCTCCTAATTCTAGAAAAGCTTTATGTGAGTTTATGGCTTGAAATTGCAAGACTGTCACCAACAAAACAAAGCTGTATCTGTTACCATAGTACAATCATTGTTCATAAAAATGATGCTTAGTAAATTTGCCAACTGGGATAATATGATTTTTATTAAGTCGTGTTCATACTTTAAAACACTATGCATTCAAAGTTGTTGGGTTCATAGTTTAGCAAGTGAAAAAAAAATCTTAATCATATTTTTCAAATCTTCTATATTCATTCTAATGTATTTTTGTCTGCTTGATTGTGTATTGGGAGGGGTATTAAAATATCCCATATAATTTTAATTGGATCAATTAATCTTAATTTTGTCACTTTCTACTTGTGTTTTAAGATTTAAGTACAAACAATAGATGACTGCGATGTCTATCCTGGAAAAAGTGCAGCCAGAATGCTCACTGGTGGCAAGGGTGGTGAAGCTTCATCTCACTTATTTTGGGCATGTTGTCAGGAGAAGCTATTTCTTGGAAAATCACATCATGCTTGGAAAGGAGGAGAGGGATAATGAAAGATAGAAAGACCTCCATCAATATGAATTAACGCAGTGCCTATAGCAGCGGGCCCAAATATATCAGAGATCAAGAAAAAAGGCACAAGATAGGACATGGTTAAAGTCTGTTAGTCATAGGGTCACTATGAATCGTAGTCAACTTGATGATACCTATCAACAATAACATGTCTATCTGAAAGAGCACTGGTAGCTTAGTAATAATAAGTTGTTATGCCAACCCAAAGGCATTTGAACCCAAAGGATCAAATCTACCAGCTGCTTTGTGGAGAAAGATAGGTAAGTGGAAGAAAGATGGGCAATCTCCTCCTATAGGATTTGTAGACTCTGAAAATCTGCAGGAGGGTCAGCCATGAGCCATGACTGACTTCACAGCACACAATAATACAACAGCATCACAGAATGTCTACCTTAGGAATTGAATCTTTTATTATGTCTCAACTTTCCTCTAAAAATGATTCTTTCTTTACAGTCTACTTTATCTAATATATATTTATATGTGCATGTATATGTGTGCTCTTTGAATAATTTTATACGTTGTTGTTATGTGTTGTCGAGTCACTTGGTGCTCATAGTGACTCTGTGTACAACAGCCCTAAACTCTGCTTTATCCCTTGCCAATCTTATTTTCTCCGACAAACCTATCCCCATTACCCCAATGACTGAATCAAGCCATCTCATCCAGGGTCTTCCACTTTTGTGCTGTCTCTCCACCCTCCCAAGCATGACGTCGCTCTCCATGGACTGGTCCCTTCTTGAAACATATCCAAAGTATGTCAGATGGAGCTTCAGAATCCTTGACTTCAAGGAGCAGCCTGGCTTTACACTCTCCAGGAAGAACCTGTTTGCTTTCCTAGCAGTCCATGGTATATTCAATACTCTTCTCCAGCACCACAGTTCAAAGGCACCAATTCTCCTTCTGTCATACCTAGTCACTGTCCAGCTCTCTGATGCATAGCATGCAATTGCAAAGACTATGGCCTGGATCAGGTGTACTTTAGTCTCCAGATTGACACTTTTGTTCTTCAGTACTTCGGAGAGGTCTCTGACAGCAGATTTCCCCCAATGCAATTGGTCTTTCAATTTCCTGGCCGCTGGTACCAAGAGTGTTGATTTTTGAACCAAGTAAACTAAAATTGTTAACAATTTCAATCTCTTCATTATCATGATGCTGCCAATCAGCCCAGAGGTGAGAATCTTTTGTTTTCTTGATGTTGAGCTTCAATCCATACTGAAGGCTGCAGTGTTTGACCTTCTGCAGCAAGCACACATCCCTGGCATACACCCTTCCCAGCTTTCAACCATGCAGTGTTTTCTTGCTCTGTTCTAATGGCTGCTTCGTAGTCCAAGTATAGGCTTCACATAAGCCTGGTGGCAAGGGCTGTGCTGCAATTCCAAAGGCACATGATTCAAGGCCACAAACTGCTCCACAAAAGGATGGGCAATTTCCTCCTGTACACTAAACTGCCTCTGAAAATCCGCTGGAGGGTCAGTTATGGGTCAGTTCTGAATCTATGGTACACAACAAAAATTTTGTATAGGATGATATTTTTACATCTTTAACTTTCTATGCCCTCAAGCCACGCCTGCAAGGTGGGGGCAAGTGTCTTGGGAGTCTTGGTGTCAGCTGGATGTGGTGTCTTGTGTCTTGAGGAAAGGCAAGTATGGGGCACTCCGGGCGCTTGTGGCTTTCTTTTTGCCACAAGTGGGTGTCAGCTGAGCTGACTTGCCAGATGAACTGGGGGTCTCTGGCCCAGAGTTTGCCAGCATTTGGGCATGCCAGAATGATAAAATACTGTTTTTCATAGTTTCTGTTCAAACATTCTTCTAGGTCGTATAGCTCTGGTGTGTCCACTTGGCATACAGAGGAAACTTGTGGTTGCTGTGAAGCTCAACACTGTGACACTGATGTTTCAAATGCATTAATGGTTATGCATGGTGAACAGTGGTGGCGCTCCCCGATTAAAAAAAGCTTGGAAGCAGGAGTTGCATCCACTTCCGTAATAGCCTGCCTCCGGATACCCTATGAACCTTGGGAAAGGATGAAAGTCATGCAAGTGTTGAGGACTTTCATTGATAGGGTCACTATGAGTCGCCTACGACTCGATGGCACTTAACAACAACAACAACAACATACAAAGAAGACCTGTTAATATGACAATTATTCAAATATATGTTCCTAAATCTAAATCAAGAGAGGAAGAAATTTAAAAATTTTACCAAATCTTGCCATCTGAAATTGACCAAACATGCAATCCAAGTACATTAATGATAATTGGTGACTGGAATGTAAATGTTGAAAAGAACCATGAAGAAATGGTAGTGGGAAAATATGGACTCAGTAACAGAAATTAGTCTGGAAATAGAATGATTGAATTTTGTGTGTTCAAGGATTTCTTGTTATTGTGTGTGCCGTCAAGTCGTAGGCGACTCATAGTGACCCTATGTACAACAGTCCTAAATCCTGCTCTATCCTGTGCCAATCGCACTGCCTCTGATACACCCATCCCCATTACCCCAGTCACTGAATCAATCCATCTCATAGAGGGTCTTCCCCTCTTGGGCGGTCCCTCCACCCTTCCAAGCTTGATGTCCCTCTCCAAGGACCTGTCCCTCCTTGCAACATGCCCAAAGTATGTCAGACGAAGCCCCAGAATCCTTGCCTCCAAGGAGTAGCTTGG
>NW_006400341.1:157205-158593 GCF_000299155.1 Elephantulus edwardii | reverse complement strand
CCAAACACATCAGCTGATGGTAGTTCTTTATGTTGGGATCAATGTCTCTGAAGTTTAGTCATAATGTTTCCCGAGCAAAGGTGATGCATCCTGTACAACTGGTGTGTAGATATTCCTTTCTTGGCCCTCGGGCCGGAACGAATGTCACAGGGTATTTGCATCTTTGATTACCTTGGAAGATGGGCGCTAATAAAGAAAAATAACAAACCTTAGAGGGCTGTTACATTATGTTAATGAGGGAACATAATTCAGATAAAGTAAGGTGAGAATGGTTGATCAACTTAAAAAATCAATGTAATCAATGTATGTTTTTCTGTGTATATTTTCAGTAACAACAAATAAAATTTCATTTTTAAAAAATTGTTGTTGATAAGTGATGTTGAGTTAAGCAGGACTCATAGCAACCCTATGAACATAAGACCTGAACCTGTTCTATAACTATTGTCCTTTCTCTAAGTTCATAGAGTTTCCAGAGGCATGTTATTGAGGAAGTGGATACCATTCCTGCTTCCAAGCCCATCTCAATCTGGGAGCTCCACCAAAAGTTTTGTCAAACAAAATTTCACACACCAGTGACACAGCATTCAGTATCACAGCAACCCCAAGTTACCTCAGTACAGCAAAATGACAGACCACTGCTATACCAAACACAATTAACAACAGCTCCAAACAGCTCAGCCCCGAGGGCCCAACTGAATTTTAAATATCCAGGACTGCACAACAGGCCCTTATCAGCTGTAAACAAGAGGCAGTCATTGTTAGCTGTTGTTAGCTCATTGTTATCCAAATCCTGCAAATCAAATCAGCTCACACATGGTTCTGAATGAAATAAAAACAACCACAGTGTCCACACCTAACCTTCAACCAAAACAAGAAGAATCCACCTTTCAGAATCCAAATGACTTCACACATCACATAAAATTTAAATATATACTTGGCAAGTTTGAAGGAGTAGCTCCTTTTCCATAGTTGTACAACATCATATGGAGATATTACACTGATGGAATCATGCTAATAGGACTTGTAATCCTAGGGTCCCTAGAAATGTCATAGTCTAAAATCAAGAGAGGTAGGTCATAATTTACTGTACCATTTTAAGGAGAGGATAAATTGGTCATAAAATCATAATCAATAACAGTTTCCAGGGTCTTTCATATAAGATGATGGAGTTAAAAGAGGAGAAAGGAATAAACAGCATAAAATAGTTGTTATAATTTCTGACACATTAAATAGTCATGAGGATGGACTTTGTAGGGCAAAAATGGATAGAGTAGCATTCCTTGCACGCTTTAGTCTTTAAATTTTGCTCTTAAGCACTTTGAAGAGGTTCATAGCAATAGAATTACCCATTGTAACAAATCTTTTAATTATTTTAATTTTTTAATTAT
>NW_006400341.1:147840-157105 GCF_000299155.1 Elephantulus edwardii | reverse complement strand
GTTTCAGCAAGTGGGGTTGTGTCATATGCATAACGGATATTGTTAATAGATCTTCCACCAATCCTGATGCCACAATTCTCCTCATAGAGCCCAGCTTCTCGGATAATCTGCTCTGCATACAGGTTGAAAAGGTATTCATTGCAAATATCTTTTTAAAAAACACAAACAGTGACTTCACACATAGAACTTACCTGAGGGACTGCATAGGAAACAGATTGACTACATCTGTGGAAGGAATTGTTGGAGAAGCTCAATATCAGCAGTCAAAACGTAGCCTGGGGCAGACTGTTAAAACATCAAGTACTCACGGGCAAGTTCAAATTGAGGCCCAAGAAAATGAAAACAAGTCCATGAGAATCAAAATACGAATTTTTAAATCATCTTAAGAATAGGTATGGAAAAAAAGGATACGGAAGCAACCCAAGTGTCCATCAACAAATGAATGTATAGGGAAGCTGTGGTATATTCACATAATGGAATACTATGCAGCATTTAAAAACAAGGAACTCATGCAATATTATTCAAATTGGAGGACATTATGCTGAGTGAAACATCTCAGTCACTAAAGGACAAATACTGCATAATACCACTGTTATAAAACACGACTGACATGGGTGTTAGGGGGAAATAAGAAAAGAGGGGATAAATAACAGTGCAGTGAATTAGATGAGGGAAAGATCTGTCTAAAAGTAATGTATGATTAAGTATTATCTACATGAAAACAGTCCAGAGTAAGAGATACATAGAAAAGTGGACTTGGGGGGTGAGAGGGAGGGAGAAAATTCTACAACAAAGAAAGAATCTTTTTAAAGAGAAAAGCAAACTTGTGGGGGATAGGGAGGAAAATGCAAAAATGAATGGATAGAAATTCAAGTTTTCTGTAAACTTTCATTAAAATATCAATAATTTTTTTTAAAAAAAAGAATACGTGTGAAGTGTTGAACACCAATGATCAAAGACCAGATGGGTTGTGGAATGATACCGATGATATCATCCATGAAAAGAGAAATGGTCATTACAAAGACAGAGGAGAAAGAAAAAATCGAAATAGATGTCAGAAGAAACTGAAAATTGCACTAAAGCATCGAGAAGCCAAAACAAAAGGAAAGCATGCTGAAGCAAAGGAGCTGAACAGATTTCAAAGGGCAGCTTGAGAAGTCAAAGCAAAGTATTATAATGAAATGTGCAGAGAGCTTGAATTAGAGAATAAAAGCGGAAGAACTCGCTTTGCATTTCTTAAGCTGAGAGAACTGAAAAACTAATTTAAGTCTCGAGTCAAAGCACTGAAGGATGCTATAGGCAATATATTGAATGATCCAAGAGGCAGGAAAAGAAGAGAGAATGTACAGAGTCCCTGTACCAAAAATAATTGATTGATAGTGAAAATCTCATATTAACAAGAGCCAATTTTAGTAAAAGAAGAAGCTGAAGCTGAACCGAAGGCACTGGCAAAAAAAATAAGGCTCCAGGAATTTATGGGATATTGATTAACATGTTTCAACTAACAGATGCAGCCCTGGTTGCACTCACCAGTCTAGGCTAGAAAATTTGGAGGATAACTGTCTGGGTGACTGACTGGAAGAGATCCATATTTGTTCCTATTCCCAAAAAAGGTGATCCAACAGAATGTGGAAACTATTGAACAATATTATTACTATGACAAACTGAAGATTGTTCAAAAATTACTAGAACGGTACACAGACAGAGAACTGCCAGAAGTTCAAGCAGTATTTGCAAGAGTTCATGGTAACATTGCTGATGTCAGATGGATCCTGGATGAAAGGAAAGAATACTAGAAAAATGTTTATTTATGCTTTATTGACTATGCAAAGGCTATGTTATAAACTGTTTGGATCATAACAAATTATAGCTAACATTGAGAAGAATGGGAATCCCAGAACTCTTAATTGTGCTCTTGTGAAACCTAGACCAAAAGGCTGTTGTGCGAATAGAGCAAGGAAATACTGTTGTTGTTTACTGTTGAGTTGGAACCAATCCATGGCTGACCCTCCCATGGAGCAGCTGGTGGATTTGAACTGCATGCCTTTGGGATTGCAGTCCAGTTTCTTACCACTAGGCCATCAGAATTTCTGCCAGAACAAGGGAAAACTATATAGTTTAAAATTATGAAAGGAGTGTGTGAAGATTGTATCATGTCAACATACCGATTCAATCTGTATACTGAGCAAATTATTCAAGAAGCTGGACTCTATAAAGAAGAATGTGGCATCAAGAATAGAGGAAGACTCATCAATAACCTGTGTTATGCAGATGACACAACCTTGCTTGCTGTAGGATAGGAGGACTTTAAGCATTTCTTGTAGAAGATCAAAGGATATAGCCTTAAATACAGAATGCAACTCAATGTCAAGGAAATACAAATTCTTACCACTGGAGTGAAAAGCAATGTCATATGACATGGAGAAAAGATTGAAACTGTCAACAACTTCATCTTACTTGGATCCACAATCAACACATTTGATACCAGCAGTCAGGAAATCGGAGACATATTGTACTGGGAAAATCTGCAGTATGGGATTTTTCTAAATTACTGAGGAGCAATGATTAAGTTTGATGATTAAGATGAGTCTGATTGATGCCATCATCTTTTCAGTCACTTGCTCAGCATCTGAGAGCTTAGAAATGAAAAATGATGATAGAATAAGAATTGATGCCTTTGAGCTGTGGTATTGGAGAAGAATGCCGAATGATTGCCAAAAGAACAAACACATATCTTGGGAAAAATGAAGCCATAGTGCTCCTTGGAAGCAAAGATGACAAATCTCTCTATCACATACTTTGGGCATGTTGCTAGGAAGGTCTATTCCTTGGAGAGGGACATCATGTTTGGAAAGGGGAAAGGCTGGTGAAGGAGAGGAAGACCTTAATCAGGTGGATTGGCACAGTGACTGCTGCAATGGGCACGAGTGTGTCAGGAAGTTTGAAGATGGACAGGGTTCCTATCTATTGTTCATATGGTCACTCTGAGTCATACTCGATGGCACCTAACAACAAGAAGAATATTTTTAATAGGCCACCAAAGCTCCCTAATAATTTATATGTGGGTTATATTTTATTTGATCATTGGTTTCTTAATTGGAACATGCATTTATATCTGTTTATTTAAATTTTTATTTTATTTCATTATTTGTGTGTGTGTGTGTACCGTCAATTCAGATTTGACTGGTACAGGAGGAAATTGTTCCGCCTTCTCCAGCAAAGCATCTGGTGGATTTGAACCGCACACCTCTGGGATTGCAGTGCAGCTTCTTGCCACTAGGCCACCAGAGCTCAGCACATTTATATCTATTATACATACATTTGGAGCGAAATGTATTATCTTAATATTTGCTGGTTATTTGTTCCGCTTATACTAAGTTGTGAGGATCCCTGCTGGAATAGTCAGTTGATTGTTTGACTGTTAACAAAAGTTAACAAAAGGTTGGCAGTTTAAGTTCACCAGCTTCTCTGAGGCAGAAAGATGGGAAATCTTCTCCTATAAAGATTTACAGCTTCAGAAACTCTCTTAAGGATAGCCATGAGTCAGAATCAACTAGATGGCAGTGGGATTTTCTTAGGGGTGGATGTTTATACTATATTCTATATTCCTTTTCTTTCTTGCCTTAATTTAAGCCAATTGAAGGTTTGTATTGTTTCATTTCTTCACTCTGTTAGCTTTGTGGTTATATACTTTTTTTGAACTTTCATTTTAGATCATATGAAATATTTTCTTGATATCATTTGGCACTTTCATCTACTTCCTGGACAATGAAAAAAACAACCCAACAAACTTTGAACATGTTAAATCAATTTATCGTCCTCTCAACAAGTTTTTATCTTGTAATTTAGGATAACACTGGTTATTGTTGTTGTTATGTGCCTTCATGTGGATTGAAACACTGAAACCTTGCTCAATACTGAGCCATCCTCACAGTCTCCTCTGAGCTAAAGGACTTGGTCGATAATGTCTCAGGCTGCTAACTGGAAGGTTGGCAGTTAGAATCTACCAACTACTCTGTGGGAGAAAGATGAGCTATCTTCGCCTATAAAGATTTGTTGTTGTTATTGTGTACCATCGAACTGGAGCTCATACAGCAGCTTTTCAGAGACTGTAAATCATACCAGACAAGATTGTTCATCTTCCTCTTGTAGAGCAACTGGTAGATTCAAACTTTTAAGTAGATAGTGTAATTCCTTACCATTAAACCACCAGAGCTCCCTTAAAGATTTACAGCCTCAGAAACCTAATAGAAGGTCACTGTGGCTTAGAATTGATATGATGGCAACGGGGTTGGCTTTATAGCATTAATATATTTAGTATATATTTTAAACTCCACAGCATATTGTCACTGTTGGTAATCATTATGATTTGCCTACAAATTTACTCCATTAGTTGCTCTTCATTTCTTCATACATCTTCCATTTCTAGATAATTTGTCTTCTGCCAGAAGAATAATTTTTAATATGTCTTACAAAGGAGTTCTACTGGTGACTAATTTTGTCCCTTTCTATTTGCATAGGGTTTTTTTTCTTCTTATTTTATTGTTATTGTAGAAGTATGTGTTTACTAGATAGATACTCTAAATTTTAAGTGCATTCTAGGTTTTTGTTTTTTCTTTTCCCTGGTGAAAAGAAAGTATCATGAAGTCACACAATTTGATGGGTGGGGACAGTGAGGGAAATGGAAAGGATGTGGTGTGAAAAACAATGTATCTGAATTTTGTAATTAACTAGTATAAAAATAATGTAAAATAGAATGTATGTGAATGATTGTATAAAACACAATGTAAATGAAAGTTTGTATAAAACACAATGTATATGAATGAAACATACTGTAATGGTATTGTTCTTGCTGTTGTGCCATCCAGTCGCTTGCCACTCATAGCGACCCTATGTACAACAGCCCTAAAACGCACTCTCAAACACACTCATTCCCACCACTCCACTCACAGAATCGATCCATCTCATTGAGAGTCTTTCTCTCCTGCGCCGTCCCTCCACTCTCCAAAACATGACGTCCCTCTCCAAGGACCAGTCCCTCCTTGCAACATGCCCAAAGTATGCCAGACAAAGCTTCAGAATCCTTGACTCCAAGAAGCATTCTGGCTTCACTTTCTCCAGGACAAACCTGTTTGTTCTCCTAGCAGTCCATGGTATAGTCCACACTCTTCTCCAGCACCACAGCTCAAAGGCATCAATTCTCTTTCTATCATCCCTATTCACTGTCCAACTCTCCGATGCATAGCACGTAATTACAAAAACTATAGCCTGGACCAGGTGCACCTTAGTCTTCAGCCTGACATTGTTGCTCTTCAGTACTCTTGAGAGGTCCCTCAAAGCTGACTTTCTCAATGCAATCCATCTCCTGATTTTCTGGCTGCTGTTAACAAGAGTGTTGACTGTGGAGCCAAGTAAAGTAAAACTGTTAACTATCTCAATCTCTTCACCATCCATTCTGATGCTACCAATTGGCCCAGTGGTGAGATTCTTTGTTTTCTTGATGTTGAGCTTCAATCCATATTGAAGACTGCAGTCCTTGACTTTCTGCAGCAAGAGCTTCAGGTCCTCTTCAGTTTCAGCAAGCAGGGTTGTGTCTTCAGCATAACGCAGGTTGTTGATGAATCTTCCACCAATCCTGATACCACATTCCTCCTCGTAAAGTCCAGCGTCTCAGATGATCTATTCTGCATACAGACTGAAAAGGTATGGAGACAAAATAAATATCTGATGTACCCCCTTTCTGATTTTGAACCATCCAGTGTCTCCCTGCTCTGTTTTGATGACTCCCTCTTGGTCCAAGTATAGGTTTCACATTAGCACAATCAAATGTTCTGGGATTCCCATTCTTTTCAGAGTCAGCCATAGCTCGCTGTCAAAAAGCTTGCCATAGCTTGTTGTCACAGTCAAAAGCCTTTTCATAGTAAATGAAGCACAGATAGACATTCTTCTGGTATTCTCTGCTTTCTGCCAAGATCCATCTAACGTTAGCTATAATATAAAAATCAATAAAAATATTTTTAAAAATTGATCCTTTTTGGACTTCCCTTATGTATATGAGGAAATAAATGTGCAGATTTTTTGCCATCTCTTCTGAAGTAATTTGGGTTTGGAAGGAACTGAGGCTGCTTAAAAATTTTTATCTTTCCTTTGGTTTATGAATTATATCTGAACATCAAGAAATAAATAATCTTCCCCACTGAACCAACATGCAACGTTTCCGTAGTTGGAGAAAAGACTGAAGTTGTCAACAATTTCTTTTTACTTTTCTACACAATCAACACCCGTGGTAACAGCAGTCAAGAAATCAAAAGATGTGTTGTATGGGAAAATGTGCTGTCAGAATAAACCCTCCAAATGTCTACAAAGCAAAGATGTCATTTTAAAGACGAAGGTGCACCTGATTCAAACGATAGTATTTTAAATTATTTGCTATGCATTTGAAAATTGGAAAATGAATTCAAATGACAGAAGAATAATTAATATCTTTGAATCATAATGTTAGAAAAGAATATTTATTGAACATCACATGGACTGTCAAAAGAAAAAAACAGTCTGTCTGAGAAGGCAGGGTGCTTCTTATAAACAAGGATGATGAAACTTAGTCTTACATACTGTGGGCATGTTGTTAGGAGAGGCCAGTCCTTGTAAAAAGACATCATTCTGGGAAAGAAGTAGGGTTACAAAAAGAGAGGATTCCTCAACAAGATGGATTGACACAGTGCCCATAACAACAGGCTTGAGCATATCAGAAAATGTGAGGATAGTGTAGGATAAGGCTAGTTTCAGATCTATGGTTTGTAGGTTCACTACAAGTCATAAACAACTCGATGGCATCTAATAACAATAATTGCTGTATAAAATATACTTTTTATTTTCTTCATTTTATTGGGGGATCAGAGATATACTTGAACCTTTGGAGATCTATATAGCCTCTGCTTGCCTTTCCATATTTATGGGAAGCTGACCAATATGGATTAAAATGAACTTCTCTATCCTCTCATTTCCAGTTCAGTCTAGGTGGGTTGAATCAGCAGAACCTCAGAGATATGGAGAATATTGTTCTTATTAAGTGCCATCAAATTGATTGTAACTCACAAATTAGTGAAAGGTGTATCTTTATTATCATTATTGTTATTATTTTTAATTGTGGTTTGAGTCAAAGTTTACAAAGAATAATGGGTTTTCATTCAATCATTCATTCACTTTTCATTTAGAACATTCATTACAGTACCCACAATGTAATTAAACTTTTCCAATTTCTTCCCTGTAATTCTCATTTTCATGACCTCTTCTATCCTACCCTTTTCTGTGTTAAGGGATTTATCCTTTGGCAAATCCTTTTAAACTTCTATGGTTGATTATTCTAAAAAGTGTGTACCTTTCTGGAATTATTGATTGTTATAAGCCTATCTACTGTTTGGCCAGGGGAGTAAGTTTTGTTGATGTTTAAAGGATAGCTGCTAGTCCCACCTTTGTTCTGATCAAGGGAGGCTTTACTTGAGAGTATGATTTTCATCTAGTGTAAATTTATATGGATGACAAGGTTTCCCTTAGACCTGGATTCTGCATCTGGCTTCTCTTCATCTGGCTGTTCTATTCTTGAGACTTAAGCCAATGGCTTGAAATCTGATTTACCAATTCTGAATTCATCAACCCTTGCAATCATCTGAGTCAGGAAAAGCTTCCAACCTGACTCCTGACCTACAGATTTGGGACTTAACTAGTCTTCACATCTGAGCTATTTTACTTAAGATAAATCTCTCAAACTCTCTCTAACACACACACACACACACACACACACACACACACACACCATCAAAAATATCTTAAGATTTTGTCACTTGGTTTGGAGGTTTAGGGTCATGGTTTCATAGAATGTTAAAGTTAATTGGCCTAGTAAAATGTCTAGTGCTTCTGTTTTATCTTCTAATTCATAGCACAGTGCCTTGGGTCTTCAAAGCTTGCAATCAGCCATCTAAGGCACAATTGGATTCTATTCACCTGAAGCAACAGAGGAAGGAGCGTAATGAATAGAAGGAGAATACGGAATATGTGGCTCATTGTCTTCTTTGCTCTGAAACCAGGATTTGATAGTGCCTGACCATTTTGACAAAAGATTCTGTAGAATAATCCTGATGAAAATACAGAATAGAATGTTAAATTCTTTGGGACTCCAGGATTCCTGGAGCTATCAAGTTTGGATAAAACCTTGAAACTATTGTTGTTGTTATGTGCCATCAGATTGCCTGCGACCCTAGGCACAATAACTCTGAACCTTGCCCTATCCTGAGTCAGTTTCACTATCTCCAACACACCTATCCCCATTATCCTAGTTACTGTGTAAATTCAGAGTCTTCCTCTCTTGCACTGTCCCTCCATCCTTCCAATCATAATGTTCTTCTCCAAGGACTTGTCCCTCCTGGCTACATGCCCAAAGTGTGTGAGATGGAGCTTTAAAATCCTTGTCTCCAAGGAACAGCCAGATTTCACCTTCCAAGGATAAACCTGTTTGTTCTCTTGGTAGTTCATGGTATATTCAATATTATTCTCCAGAACCATAACTCAAAGGCATCAATTCTTCTGTCATCTTTCATCACTGTCCAGCTCTCTGATGCATAGCAAGTAATTGGAAAGACCATAGCCTGAGTCACACATACGTTAGTCTCCAGACTGACATCATTGCTCTTGTCTTTTGATTTCTTGAGTACTGGTGCCAAGAGTGTTGCTTTTGGAGCTGAGCAAGCTGAAATTGTTGACAGCATAAATCGCCTCTCCATCTATCATGGTGCTGTCAATTGGCCCAGTGGTGAGAATCTTTATCTATTTGCCTGGGGTAATCTTAAAACCGTAAACCAAAAACATTCCCTGAAGTTATCTTAAAAATAAAAGTATAGGAGGTTCAGCTATGGTTCTGTTCTGACTTGATGGTACACAACAACAGAGTTTAACTTAACCACTTAAAAAAATATATCATGAGTGTTATGCTCTTGTAAGAACTGTCTATTTGGGATCAAATTGACAGTTGTTATTGTTGTTGTTATGTGTCATCAAGTCGCTTGCGACTCATAGCGACCCTCTGTACAACAGCCCTAAACTCCGCTCTTTCCTGTGCCAATCGCACTGTCTCTGACACTCCCATCCCAATTATCCAAGTCGCTGAATCAATCCACCCCATAGAGGGCCTTCCTCTCCTGCGCTGTCCCTCCACCCTCCCAAGTATGATGTCCTTCTCCAAGGACCCGTCTCTCCTCACAACATGTCCAAA
>NW_006400341.1:127718-143248 GCF_000299155.1 Elephantulus edwardii | reverse complement strand
TTTTTAGATTTTAATGAAAGTTTATAAAGAATTTAGATTTCCATTCATTCATTGTTGAACATTTTCCTCCCTGTACTCTCTCCAGTTCACTTTTTTCTTTGGAAGAAAAGTTCTTTCATTGTTATACAGTCCCCGCCCCCCAACCACTTTACTATGCAACTCTTATTTTGGACTCTTGTCATACCTATAATAAAAATATTAAATATATTCTTTTTATACAGTTCTCTTTCTCATATGCTTCAATCCTGTGTACATTATTTATCCCCTCTTTTCTTAGTTTCCCCCAACCTCATGTCAATCTTGTTTTATAATAGTGGCATTATGCAGTATTTGTCTTTTTCTGACTGAGATATTTCACTCAGCATAGTGTCTTCTATGGTCACTCATTTTGTATACTATTTCATGAGTTCCTTGTTTTTAGTGCTGCATTATATTCCATTGTGTGAATATACCACAGCTTCCCTATCCATTCATTTGTTGATGAGCACTTGGGTTGTTTTCAACTCTTTGGTATTGTGAACAAAGCAGCAATAAACATGGGTGTGCATATATCTGCTTGGATGGCAGTTCTGGTTTCTTTAGGGTGTATTCCCAGTGGTGGAATTCCTGGGCCAAATGGTATTTTTACTTCCAACTTTTTGAGAAAGCACCATACTGCCTTCCATAGTGGTTGCACCATTTTACACTCCCACTAAGAGTTACTAAGGGTTCCAGTTTTTCCACAAGCTCACCAGCATTTGCTGTTTGCTGTTCTGTTAAATTTTACAGTTTTTACTGGGGTAAGATGATATTTCATAGTTGTTTTGATTTGCATCTCTCTTAGAGCTAGGGATTTTGAACATTTCTTCATGTGTTCGTTCTCCATCTGAATGTTTTTTTTGGTGAAGTGTCTATTCATATTCTGTGCCTATTTTTCAATTGGGTTGTTTATGCTTATCTTGTTGTGCTGCTAGAGTATTCTATAAATTCTGATATAAGTCCCTTATCTTATCAGATATGTCATTAGTAAATATTTTTTCCCAGTCAGTGGCTTCCCTTTTTACCCTGTTAGAGAAATTTCTGGATGTGCATAAGGATTTTATTCTTAGAAGGTCCCATTCATCTATTTTATTCTCTCCTTTTTGTTGGCCATCTGAATGTCTTCCTTGGTGAAGTGTCTGTTCATATCTTGTGCCCATTTTTCAATTGGATTATTCACCTTTATCTTGTTGTGGTGCTCAAGTATTTTATAAATTCTAGATATAAGTCCCTTATCTGACATGTCATTACCAAACACTTTTTCCCACTCTGTGGCTTCCCTTTTTACCCTGTTAGAGAAGTTTCTGGATGTGCATAAGGATTTTATTCTTAGAAGGTCCCATTCATCTATTTTATTCTCTCCTTTTTGTAGGTTTTTCAGAATGCTTGGAAGACTGTGATCATGGATAGAAAGACCTAATATTGTGAAAATGACAATCCTACCAAAGGCAATCTACATGTTCAGTGCAATCCCAATACAAATATCCATCCCATTCTTCAACAAGATGGAAAAGGCAATCACCAATTTTATTTGGAATGGAAAGAGACCCCAAATAAGCAAGGCACTCCTTCCAAAGAGAAACAAGGTAGGAGGCATCTCACTCCCTGATTTCAAATCCTACTATACTACCATGGTGATCAAGACAGCATGGCATTGGTACAATGACAGACATATAGATCAATGGAATAGAATTGAGAACCTGGAAATCAGCCCATCTATCTATGGTCAACTGATTTTTTACTAGCAGATGAAATCAGTTAAGTGGGGAAATGACAGCTTTTTTAACAAATGGTGTTGGCAAAATTGGAAATCCATCTGCAGAAATCTCAGACAAGACCCACCTCTCACACTATTCATAGAAACCAACTCAAAGTGGATCAAGGACCTAGGACCAAAACCAAGGACTATAAACTTCACTAGAGAAAAGCTTAGAAGAACCCTAGAAGTATTAATACACAACATGAACAGTCTTCCAAGCATTCTCATATATTTTTGACCATTTTTCCCCCTTGTTGTATACCATCGAATCAGATCTGACTGGCCCAGGAGGAGATTACTCCTCTTTCTCCAGCAGAACATCTGGTGTGTTCGAACCACACGTCCTAGGATTACAGGGCAGCTTCTTGCCAATAGGCCACCAAAACTCCATATATTTTCAATCTATATGCAGAACAAATTATCTGGGAGGTTGGGCCCTAAGAGGAGAAAAGTGGCATTAGGATTGGATGAAAACTAATCAATAGTCTGCGTTATGCAGGTGACACAAGCCTGCTTGCTAAAACTGAGGCGGACCTGAAGTGTTTGCTGCAGAAGATCAAGGACTGCAGCCTTCAATATGGATTAAAGCTCAATGTCAAGACACTGGGCCAATCATGAAGATATTTAGATTATTAACAGGTTTATTTTGCTTGGCTCCACAGTCAGCACCCTTGGTACCAGTAGCCAGGAAATTAAAAGATGAATTGCATTGGCAAAGTTTGCTGTCAGAGACCTCTCCAAAATACTGAAGAGCAATGATGTCAGTCTAGTGACTAAGGTGTGCCTGATCCAGGCCATAGTCTTTGCCGTTACTTGCTATGCATCAGAAAGCTGGGCAATGACTAAGAATGATAGAAGGAGAATTGATGTCTTTGAGCTGTTGTGCTGGAGAAGAATATTGAATATATCATATAATGGACTACTAGGAGAACAAACAGGTTCGTCCTAGGGAGGGTGAAACTAGGCTGCTCCTCAGGGGCAAAGATTCTGAAGCATCATCTGACATACTTTGGACATGTTTCCTGGTGGGATCAGTCCTTGGAGAGGGACGTCATGCTTGGGACAGTGAGATGGATTGATTCAGTGACTGGGGTAAAGGGGATAGGTGTGTCTGAGACAGTGAGATTGGCACAGGGTAGAGCAGGGTTTAGGGTTGTTGTACATAAGGTTGCTATAAGTCAGAGGCAACTCAATGGCACATAACAACAACAACCATTCCTTGTAGAGTCTCTATAGACATCCCCCTTATTTCCACATACCATTTAAAAAGAATTCTAGAAATATTCTACTTTGAGAATTCTATCTGCTCCATGTCTATAGACCAAAAATCACTGTCACTGAATCTATTACAATTCATAACAACACTGTATCAGGTTTCCAAGTCTGTAAATTTTATAGAAGGAAGAGTTGTTATTGTTGTCATGTGCCATAGAGTCTTCCGTAACTCATAGCAACTCTATGCACAATAACTTTGAACCATGCCCTATCCTGAGCCAATCTGTCTCTGTCACACTTTTCCCCATTACCCCAGTTGCTGTGTCAGCCTATCTCCTCCACAGTCTTTCTTTCTTGCACTGTCCCTCTACCCTTCCAAACATGATATTCTCCAAGGACTGATCCTTCCTGGCACATGCCCGAAGGAGACAGTTTCAAAATTCTTGCCAAGAAGGAGCAACCTGGTTTCACTGTCACCAGGAGACCTGTTTGTTCTCTTGGTATGGTATGCTCAATACTCCAGCACTGCAATCCAAAGGCATTGATTCTTCTTTTATCATCCTTAGTCATTGTCCAGCTTTGCCCATCTTTATCTCTGAAAGTGCATGCCTGATAGATTCTAAGTACTGACCTTTCAGTTAGCAGTGCAATTTTTAATGTGCTATGCCGTCAGAGAATCCTGATTAATTTATCGTCTGTAGACATCCTGATTACTAAAGTCTTATAATGAATTTTGGAAGGCATAAGAAAATAATAAAACATTGCTTTTTCCGACTTTCTCTCACTGTCAATTATGTGTTAAACTTCCTTATCCTATTTGTCTCTATATTTTCTTCTGTATTATAAATGTGTGTCTCTGTGCTTCATTCTTAATATTTACTTCTAACTTGCTTTTAATTTCACCAGTTAAATCTATGCAGCTCTTAGCAGCTTTTGTATTGGTGTGATGATAGAAACTATGTCATTGGTATTGCAAATACTTACCAGGGTCCCTCATAGTAGGCAGGTTTCAGGGAAGTTTGAGCAAACAGGATAGGAAGAACTTGGCAGACCACTTATGAAAAAATTGACCAGTTACAAACCTTATGAATAACTGAAGAACATTGTCTGATATTGTTCTGGAGAATGATCCTCCTCAGATTGGAAGGCACTCAAAACAAAATTGGGGAACAGCTGCCTCCTCAAATTAGAGTTTACATTAATAAAACTTACTTATAGTAAGGATTTCCGAAACTTCATTTGTCCCTGTTGCACAACTCAAAATTAGAAGAAAACGCTGGAAACATGTATTAATAATTGTAATGTGAAATGTATAATGTATGAATTTAGGAAAAATGAAAGTTGTTAAAAAAAGAAATGGTACACATAAAGATCAATATCCTAGGAATTAGTGAGTGGAAATGAGCTGGTACTGGTCACTTTGCATCAAAGAATCCTACAGTATACATACTAGTCCAAGAACAGAAAATTTAAATGTCACCACATTCATTTTCAAAAAAAGAATATTTCATGATCTATCTAGAAGCATAATGCTGTTAGTGACAGTACTATATGTATATGTTTTGGTTTGAAATCCAGGAGGGAAAGTCTCTTCTCCACCTGGAACAAAACCCATCCCCAAGACCCAACAATTTTGTGCTTGGATCCACAAATAACACCCTTGGTACCAGCAGTCAGGAAATAAGAAGACTCATTGCACTGGGAAAATCTGCACTTAGAGATGTTTCCAAATTATTAAGGAGTAATGATGTCAGTTTGAAGCCTCAAGTGTGTCTGATTCAGGCCATAATCTTTCCAATTACTTCCTATGCATCTGAGAGCTAGACAATAAATAATGATGACAGGAGAAGAATTGACGCCTTTGAGTTCTGGTGTTGGAGAAGAACAATGAACACACCATGGATGCCCAAGAGAAAGAACACATATGTCTTGGAGAGGGTGCAGCTGGAATGTTCTTTGGAAGCAGGAACGATGAGGTTTTGCCTCACATACTTTAGGGTCACTATGAGTTGTACTTAACTCAACAACACCTAACAACAACAACATACCTACGAGCCATAGTGTGATAAAAGGACTTATCTATCAAAAAATTGTTTAATACCTTTTTCCTTGTCAGCTGAACTGAAGTTTTCCTCTCTACACCATCAACTTGGAAGCAACTCACAGCTCACGCTCCAGTGGGATTTCAGAGGCTAAAAATTGAACCGGAGGAGATTGCCCTTCTTCTTCCCATAGAACCTCTGGTAGATTGGAACCTCCAGAAAGGTGCCACTTTTGGGTTAGCATCACAATTCCCTACCAACTACACTACCAGAGTTTCCTGTGTGTTTTACTACTAAAACAAACAAACAAAAACTAAAAACCACCAAAAACTCAAACGTTTTTTCCCCACATCATCAGATGGGTAATGTGCTGATGTTGTTATAACAAGGTTTAACATGTCATACAAAAGCATGAACACCCAATCATCACACTTATGAACTGAAAAAGAGAAAAAAAACTCAAACTTCTTACCATTGAGTCTGAATCAACTGATGTTCCAGCAGATTTTCACAGGTTGTAAATCACACTAGAGGAGTTTGCTCATCTTTTTCCTGAGGAATGTCTGGTGCATTAAAACATCCTGCCTTTGGATTAGCAGTGCAATTTCTTACTCAAGAGGCACCAAAGCTCCCTATGTTTTAGTACCGATGGAGAACATACCAAAGATGTCTTCCCACACTTGCCAAGTATAGGGTTTGGGTGTGACCATATGGTCGGTCCAGTCTTGGCCAATGGGTCTTGAGGAGAAGTCCCCCATTGTACTTGAAGAAAAAGAGGGCTTGCCTGTCTGTCTGTCTGTCTGTGCCCCCTCCCCCACCTGTGTATGTGGGGATGGGTGTGTGTTAATAGGCTAGTTGGCAGTTCAAATCCACCAGCTGCTCCTACAAGAGAGAAAGATGGGCAATCTCATTCCATGTGATTTACAGTGTCTGCAAACCTACCGTAGTCAGTTTCAACTCAATGGCACCTAACAACAACCATATGTTGTTAGGTGCCATTGAGTTCACTATATCTCATAGTGACCCTATGAACAATAGATCTGAATCTGGTCCTATTTTGAGCTGCTAAGTAATTCTCACAACTTCTGACATGGTGGAGCCCATTGTTGTAGTCACTGTGTCAATCTACCTTGTTAAGGATCTTCCTCTCTTTTGCTGACTTTCCAAGTTATCTTGTTAAGCATCTTTCTCTCTTTTGCTGACTCTCCAAGTTTCCCAGCAAGATATCTTTTTTCTGACTGACCCCTCCTGACAACATTCCCAAAGTATGTGAGATAGAGTTTCTCCAAATTTGCCTCTTGATGCACTCTCTACAATATAGACTTGTTTGCTCTTTCGGCAGTCTATGAGATATTCAGTACTCTTATCCAACACCACAATCTTCTTTGATTGTTTCTTGCCCAACTTCCGGATACACAGAAAGTAATTGAAAAGACCATAGCTTGGATCAGGTACACTTTTGCCTTTCAACTGGCATCATTGCTCCTCAGCACGTTGGAGAGGTCTTTGACAGCAGATTTTCCCAATGCAGCACATCTTTTCATTTCTTCAATATTGTTACTATGGGTGCCGATTGTGGATCTATGTAAGATGATATAATTGACAACTTCAATATTACATATAGGTAGATGAAAAGCTATGCCCATCTTCTTCATTGGTTTTCATGTCTTAATTTTTTGTGGGCCCTCATGGAACTGCTGCAATTACACACAGCTCTGAGGCTAAAAGATGTATTGTGATGGGAAAATCTGCTGTTAGGTACCTCTCCAAAAGAATGAAATGCATGTTCTCACTCTGGAGACTAAGGTGCACCTGATACATGCCATGGTCTTTGCAATCACTTGCTTTGCTTCAGAGAGCTGTACAATGACTAGGTAGAATAGAAGGAAAATTGATGCCTTTGAGCTGTGATGTTGGAGAAGAGTGTTGAATATACCATAGGCTGCTAAGAAAAAGAGCAGGTTCATCCTAGAGAGGGTTAAACCAGGCTGCTCCTTGGAGGCAAGGATTCTGATGCTTTGTCTTACATACTTTGGACATGTTCCAAGGAAGGACAAGTTCTTGAAGAAAGATGTCCTTCTCCAAGGATGGGTCCCTCGTGGCCACGTGCCCAAAGTAGGTGAGACAGAACTTCAGTTCCTAGCCTCCAAGGAGAAACTTGGTTTTCACCCTCTCCAAGACAGCCTTATTTGTTTTCTGGGCAGCCCATGATATATTCAAGAGTCTTCTCCAGCGTCACAACTCAAAGGCATCAATTCTTCTGTCGTCTTTATATGGCTTTCTGATGCATAGCAAGTAATCGTAAATACCATGGCCTGAATCACAACATACTCCATGCTATTTATGTTTCCCGTATTCTTGCTAACTCTCTTTCATGCCTAATGTGCTTCTTTTATAACTCACAAGTGACAATTTTAAGACACACCATAAACTGATATGGTCTCATTAACATAAAAAAAGACAATCTTATTCCCAGGTAGGATTCCATTCACATGTGTAGGATTTGCGATTTACAACATATTTTGGGGGGATACAACTCAACTAATAAAAGCCTTCCAAAATTCTTAAGTAACTGGACTAAACTGGAATATTTCTAGATAGGAATTTCCAATTATGCATGAAAATAACCTTATCATTTCAGCCCCTGATACTTGGGTCCTCTGTTACTACTAAAAGTTATTAAAACATCTGTTGTTGTTGTTGTTAAGTGCCATCGAGTTGTAGGCAACTCATAGTGACCCTATGAACAAAAGACCTGAACACTTGTGTAACTTTCATTATTTCTCCAGGTTCATAGGGTTTCCAGAGGCAAGCTATTCTATAAGAGGATGCCACTCCTGCTTCCAAGTTTGTTTTAATCAGGGAGCTCTATCAAACACTGTCCAAGATGGGTGACCATTATAGCATTCGACACATCATTGTTACAGTGTTAAGCATCACAATAACCACGAGTTACCTCTGTACAGCAAGTGGACAGACCAGGGCTATATGTCCTTGAAGAATGCTTGACCAAAAACAACTAAAAAGAGGCCTGAGGACCTGTGGCCCTCGGGCCCTACAGAACTAGAGCATGGTTCGAACTCCATGAACTCCTTCATTCCAAATTCCTCCATAATCATGCATTCTCATTGGCTCTCACCACCCAAAAGTGCCCATTTGGGAGCATTCCACTGCCTCTTCAATCTCCTCTTATTCTGATGCCACATGTTTCTTCATAGAGTCTTACTTCTTTAATGATTTGTGGTGATTTTAAGGCATAACACCGAAATTTCTTGTCACTTTTCTCATTGAAAGTTGGGTTCTAGGTCCCATACCCTGGAGTCTAGGGGAACTTCTGACTCCCTAAATGATAGGAATATAGTGGAAGTGCTCTCGTGTGATTTTCAAGACTAGGTTACAAAAGACCTGACAGTTTAAGCCTTCCTTAAAAGAATGCTTGCACTTAGAGCCTTGAGTTTCTCTGGAGGCTATCTAACTACTTTAGGGCTGCTGTGATGTGAGGAAGTGTATAGGCACAAACTTGACTTTTTCCCTAAGATGCCAATAAATCAAAAAAAGAGGTCCGCAAGTCTATGTAAATAATTAACAAAGGAGTTTTATTGAGAAGTTACTTTCTTAGGTAAAACACTGAGCAGTGGTAGAGGCATACTAGAGTTTCTATACTCCTCAGGAAGAGGCAAGAGTTTATTCAGCTCTGGTGAACAAAGACAGCCTGGTGACTTAGCAAATGGAAGTGAACTAGCAGCAAGGGAGAGTATAGGCATATTATGACTCAAAAAAGCCTGTTATTTCTCAACTAGAAGCCAAGTTGTGAGGAATGTTCATGTGTTGTTATGTTTTTCTCCTCTTAGCCTACACATCAGCAACCTCTGGTGGCTTAGTGGTAAGAATCTGCAGTACAATCCTAAAGGCATGAGGTTGGAATCCATCAGCTGCTCCCTTGAAAACCTGTTGTAGTGTCAGCTCCAACTCAGTGGCACACAACAAGAGCCTAAGCATCAGGCATATGAATATGAACATGAACACTCTTTTGAGGATTATAGACCTCCCTACACAAATTATTCCCAGTTTCTAAATTTTCCTAGTTGAGTTTCCATAGTTCCTGCAGCAGAAATGGGATATTCCTTCCGGCTGTGCTCTGTTCAACTTTCTGAACAACAGAACCTATAAGCATAATGAAGCTTCTTGTGGATTTCATTTGCTCGAGATGCTCAACCTTTTGGTTACAAGTACAACATACTATGGACCATCAGTGCTTCTTATGAGCACAATACAATAAAATAATCTGTTAAGTTTTAGAGTAATTTATTACCGAGAAATGTTAAGTAGAACAGCATTTCTCCACCTCGCTATATTTACCTTGAATTTTCGCACAACTTAAAGCCGAATTGTGATAATGTGGTCCTTGCATCTTTACAATGACCTTAGTTTGATGTTTGACTCCTCAGAAGCAAATCTTTAGGGAAATAAGACAGATGTTGACAAGGACTTCAAGAAGCTTTCTATTATAATGTTGACATTGTTCAGGAAATAATAATTACCTGGGTTAAAAAAAAAGCCAAACCCTTAAAGGGTAAATATATGCTGCTTCTATGAATTACAATCACAGATTTCCTGAAATAACCTTGACATGACCTACACTTTTGGAGATTCAGTAACAAACTGAACATTATGAAGTAAATAGCCATATTTGGTTCTGTCTAAACTCATGAGAACAGGGATTGGAGGGACCTGTGATTCGAAGTCCAAAAGTCCAGTTAATACCTATGCTCCCTTTTATAATTTCCTGCCCCTCTCTTAACTCCAGTTTTAAATGTAATATGATAGTTTTGAAGTTGAAAACTTTTAGTTTAGGAAGCAAATTACTATATTGGCTGTGACAGACTAAATGATGCCCCCCCCCCAACTGACTCTGACCCTGCATCCAAAGGTGCTCCTGCCCTAACTCCTGGAAACTGCAAACATGTTACTTTACATAGTAAAAGCCACTTTGTAGATGTGATTAAATTACAGATACTGAAATGAGAAGATGATCATGTACTAGCTGGGTGAATCCAGGTAATCACAAGATTCTTAAAAGGGCAAGAGGGAGAGGGAGAAAATAGAGTCTGAGTCAGAGAGAAAAGGCATGAGGATAGAAGTGGAGTCCATGGAGGAACATTGGCTCTGTTGTTGGCTTTGAGGGTGAAGAAAAGGGGTCATGGGCCAAAGAACAAAGAAAAATTCTAGGAGCTGGGAAAGGAAAAGGAACAGATTATCCCCTAAGACCTTCAGCAGGATTATAGCCCTGAGATCCCATTTTAATTTTTTGACATCTATAACTATAATAGAAAAATCTCGTTCTACTTTAAGTCACTAATGGTAGTGAGAAATGCTGGTGCTGAACCTGGGCAACATTGTTAAACCACTGGAGAAGTCCTCTTTTACTACATTACTGAGTTCTTGCGGCCTAGTGGGTAAAGAGTTGCACTGTCAGCACAAAGGCAAGTGGTTCGAATCTACCAGCTGCTCTGGAGGAGAAAAGTTGGGCAATCTGCTCTTTTGCAATTTAAAGACTTTGAAAACCCACTGGAGGGTCAGCTACGAGTTGGCTGGTTTGACTTGATGGCAATGAGTTTGAGGTCTTTACCAAATCACTTAAACAAGTTATTTAAAACTGTACCTGATCCAGGCCATGGTCTTCTCAACTGCTTGCTATGCATCAGAGATCTGGATAATAACTAAGCATGACAGAAGAAGAATTGAAGGGAGCTCTGGTGGCCTAGTGGCAAGAAGCTGTGCTGCAATCCTGAAGGTGTACTGTTTGAATCCACCTGATGCTCTGCTGGAGAAGGAGGGGCAATCTCCTCCTGCACCTGTTGGATCCGATTGGGAACACAACAAAGGGACGAATGGGGCGGGGGAAAACAACCACAAAGAAGAAGAATTGAAGCATTTGAATTGTGGTGCTTGAGAAAAGGATTGAATATACCATGGACCACCAAGAAAACAAACCTGTCTGTCCTGGAAAGGGAGAGACCAAGCTGTTCCTTGGAGGCAAAGAATTTGAAACTCCATCTCACATTCTTTGGGCACATTTCTAAGAAGGACCAGTTCTTGGAGAAGGACATCATGCTTGGAAGCGTGGAAGGACAGTGCAAGACAGAAAGACTCTGGATGGGATGGATTGACACAGTGACTAGGGTAGTGCAGGTAGGTGTGTCAGAGACAATGAGACGAGTTCAGGATAGGGCAGGTTTCAGAGCTGTTTTACATAGGGTTGCTATGAGTTTTAGTTAACTCGATGGCACATAACAATAAGAACAACCACCTCAGTTTCCTCTTGGAAAAAATGAGACGTTAACAGAACCAAGGCTGTGAGGTCATTTTGAAATTCAAATAAGGAAACTCTTAGAATAATCTTGAATTTAATAATAGCTTAAGAAATGTAGCCATTGTTCTGATAAAGAATATCATTTAAAACATGTACTCCTTCTCATACATAAGTCATCTTTCTTATTCAATAATCATGGAATGAGGAGAGGTGTAGGAGCATCTACTTTAGGAGCTGTGCATATAGAATCTCATTTCATCTTACTTGTGAAACAGGTATAAGTTTTCATATGAGAAAACTGAGATATTCTCCAAGTCACGTAGCTAGTAAATGAGTGGCCAAATTAAAGTGACTTCTCCTCTAATACAACAACTAAGCCTGTTTACTTGATGATGACTGAATATGTGCAAATAACTATAGCAGTGAACACTCAGTAACAGGGAATCTAGTGTGATTGACACTACGTCTCTTCATCTACACTGAGGCACAATTTTGAGTTTTATAGCACCTATCTGCTGTTCACAGAAAAGTCAAAGGCAGTGAAGAATTGCCTGGATCATTGAAAGCACTAGGATTTGTGTGACCATGTGCTGCAACTCACAATGTCTCTGTTTGGCCTCCTGCTTTACTAGATTCTATAGATTCCTTAGTAATGGTTCCTGCCACCGGATGACGCTGGACCCCTCCTGCCGAGAGGGAAGTGTGTGGAGACCGACCACCTTAGGCACTTAAACACGGCCCGCCACCCGACCCTTGCACCAGGAGCACTAATATCACAGGGGAGTGAAGAGAAAATGGGAGGACAGAGAGGGAGGGTGGGAAGCCTGAACTATCAAACCAGAGGGGATGAGAGGTGCCAGAAGAGCAAGGAGAGGGAATTGAGCTGGGCAATGGCAGGGCAAGGTGAGAATGGGAACACAATACATTCCCCTAAGGATTAGGCCCCTGGGACTGTACCTGATTTGTTACCTGCACACTCTCATAGGTTCTTGTGAGTTAAATGCTTGTCTGTCAAATATGTCTCTAAAGCTGAGCACCCAAGCTAAGACAGACTAGGGAGAAGAATTGGTTATCCGCTTTGGAAATAACAGGCCTTCCAAAACCCTATGTACAACAGAGCACATTTACATTAGACTAGCAGATATGGCAACGGAGGCTGAGCAGAGGAGGCAAAGCTACAAACAGACCCTAATGATTGGATTGTGGAATGTGAGAAGTATGAATGTAGGAAAATTGGAGATTGTTAAGGAAGAAATGAAACACATAAATATTGACATAGTAGGTACTGGACAAACGAAATGGATTGGTATGGGACATTTCGAATCAAACAATCATTAAGATCTACTATACTGGAAATTAAAAGGTGAGAAAAAGTGAAGTTGCATTCATAATAATAAAAACTCTTTCTAGAATCATCTTGAAATTCAACATTGTGAGTGATAGGATAACTTCCATACACATACAAAGAAGACCTGTTAATTCCACCATCATTCAAAATTTGTGCACTAACAACCAGAGACAAAGCAGAGAAAATAGATAAATTCTACCAACTTTTGCAATCAGAAATTGATCAAACATGCAACCAAGATACATTAGTAATAAGAGGTGACTAGAATGCAAAAGTTAGAAACAATGAAGAAGGTTCAAAAGTCAAGAAACACAGACTTGGTTACAGAAATGAGGACGAAGACAGTATGATAGAATTCTATACAATCAATGATTTTATTATTGCTGTTATTTTGTAGCATAGAATTGGAACCGACCAGTAGCTGACCCTCCAGCAGGTTTTCAGAGGCAGTTAATCATGTGGAAGGAGATTGTCCATTCTTCTCACACAGAGCAGCTGTTGGCTTCAAACCCTATGCCTTCAGGAATATAGAGCAGCTTCTTGCCACTAGGCCACCAGAGCTCCCTATATAATCACTGATTATTCATTGCAAATATCTTTTATAAGAAACACAAACTGTGACTCTACACATGGATCACACCTGACGACCTACACAGGACTACATATGTGAGAAAAATCATTGGAGAAGCTCAATATCAGCTGTGAAAACTAGGTCAGGTGCTGTTGTGGATTAGATCATCAACTACATGTATGAAAATTCAAACTGAAGCTAAAGGGGAAAAAACCAAATTCATAAGAATGAAAGTTTGACATTGAGTCTATCCCTTCTGAGTTTAAAGAATTAAAAGAATTTAAAGGTTTTGAGAACTTGAATATTAATGAATGAAGACCAGATGAATTGTGGGAAGAAATCAAGAATATGATTCATGATGAATGCAAAAGGTCAAGATCAAGCAGCCGCATCAGCACAAGCTGTGGATGGCTATTAAATAGGAAAAAACCAAAATTTATACCATATACAAAAAAGAGTGAACTGAATTGAGAGTGATGGCAGAACCATGACCTGCTGGGAGCCGCAACCACCTGGACCCAGCAATCCTCCAGTACCTGCCCAGACCCACCACGACCAGCTGAGGCCCAGCAACCCACAAGAAGCTAGCAGAACAGATGGAATTTGAATGATGGTGAGTCCAAAACTCCAGGCCCATCACCGACCTCTCATGCCAGGAACTCCAGTCCTGATGCCAACACCCATGCTGGGAGCTGATGCATACCTGGATTGATGCTGGAAAGTGAGTGAAGTACTTTGTAGGGGGAGGCCACTGTTGTTTGGCTGGATCACATGGGAACCCTTACGCTCAATTAGAAGAGTGCAAGACAGCTGGAACTTATTCTTGAAGAGGAAACCAAGGCTTAGTGGCTTTCCAATCAGGTCGCTGCACTCCACCCTGTGCATCAACTGCATTTAGTCCAGAGCACCTTGGGCTACCCTAGATATGTCAGTTCTTTTACAGAGGAGGCTACATTCACAGGCCCTTTCTCCACCAAGCAGAAGTATATCATCCCTTGGGTCAGAAGGCAGAGAGAAAATCAGGCAAGGTAGCTGCCCCACCCTCTTTTGGAGAGGTGACTTCAGATCAAGAACCTGCTATTACCTTCTTGTTGTTGTTGTTATGTGCCGTCGAGTTGCTTGCGACTCATAGCGACCCTGTGTACAATAGCCCCAAACTCTGCTCTGTCCTGTGCCAATCTTACTGTCTTCGACACACCCATCCCGATTACCCCAGTCACTGAATCAATCCACCTCCTAGAGGGCTTTCCCCTCCTGCACCTGCCCTCCACCCTCCCAAGTATGATGTCCTTCTACAAGGACCGGTCTCTCCTTAGAACATGACCAAAGTATATCAGACAAAGCCTCAGAATCTTTGCCTCCAAGGAGCAGCCTGGTTTAACCCTCTCAAGGATGAATCTGCTTGTTTTCTTAGCGGTCCAAGGTAATTTCAATGCTCTTCTCCAACACCAAAGCTCAAAGGCATCAATTCTCCTTCTATCCTCCCTAGTCATTGTTCAACTCCCTGAGGCATAACAAGTGATTGCAAACACCATGGCCTGTATCAGATACACCTTAGTCTCCAGAGAGACACCATTGCTCTTCAGTACTTCGGAGAGGTCCCTAACAGCAGACTTTGGCATCACAATACTTCTTTTAATTTCCTGGCTGTTGGTGCCAAGAGTATTGATTGTGGAGCCAAGTAAACTAAAACTGTGAACAATCTCAATCGTTTCACCATCCATCCTGATGCTGCCAATTGGTCCAGTGGTGAGAATCTTTGTCTTTGACCTTGAGCCTTAATCCATATTGAAGGCTGCAGTCCTTGACCGTCTGCAGCAAGTGCTTCAGGTCCTCTTCAGTTTCAGCAAGCAGGGTTGTGTCATCTGCATAACGCAGATCGTTGATAGATCTTCCACAAATACTGATGCTGCATTTCTCCTCATAGAGTTCAGCCTCCCAGATGATCTGTTCTGCATACAGGCTGAAAATGTATGGAGACAGGACACATCCCTGGCGTACATCCTTCCCAATTTTGAACCATGCAGTTCTTCCTTGCTCTGTTCTGATGACTGCCTCTTGGTCCAAGTATAGGTTTCTCATTAGCACGTGTTCTGGGATTCCCATTCTTCTCAGAGTCAGCCACAGTTTGTTATGATCCACGCAGTCAAATGCCTTTGCATAATCAATTAAACACAGATAGACATTCCTCTGGTTCTCTCTGCTTTCAGCCAAGATCCATCTAACATTAGCTACAATATCCCTAGTAGCATGACCCCTTCTAA
>NW_006400341.1:86190-125093 GCF_000299155.1 Elephantulus edwardii | reverse complement strand
GACAGCGCAGGAGGGGAAGACTCTCTATGAGGTGGATTGATTCAGTGACTAGGGTACTCGGGATGGGTTTGTCAGGGGCAATGAGATTGTCACAGGATAGAGCACGGTTTAGGGCTGTTGTACATAGAGTCGCTATGAGTCGCAAACGACTCGACGGCACATAACAACTAACAACATCTCGTGCTGCCTTTTAAAATCTCCTGTTCAGCTCTTTAGTATTTGGAACTCTTCCTTGTGCTTTGGTTTCTCTGTGCTCCAGTGCAATATTCAGAGTTTCTTCTGACATCCGTTTTGGTCTTTTCTTCCTCCTTTGTCTTTGTAGTGAATGTTTGCACGCTTCTTGGGTGATACCCTTGATATCCTCACACAACTCATCTGGTCTTTGCTCATTCGTGTTCAAGGCCTCAAACCTGTTCCTGAGATGGTCCTGAAATTCAGGTGGGATAGACTCAAAGTTATACTTTGGTTCCTGTGGATTTGGTTTAATTTTCCTCAGCTTCAGCTTGAAATTGCACATGGAAAAACCTCTACTACAGCAATGTCACATAGGAAGAAGGATACATCACCTCCTACACAAGCCCAAAGCAAGATATCACCCCCTAAAATTGACACAGTATCAATGGATTTTTTGAAGCCAGAAATTGTGATCAAACTTTCTGACACAGAATTTAAAAGAATAATGATTCAATATTTTCAATGGGTGAAAGACAAACTTGAAGAATCACAAGACACTGCAAGCAAAAACTAGGAAGAGCTTAAAAAACAATCTGAAACAATGTAGGTAAAACAAACGAGGAAGTAGAGTCTCTGGAAAAAGCAAGAAACCACAATCCAAATATGAGGACAGATGCTGTCAACATGATAGAGGGGCACACGAATAACATTGAAGAGACAGAAAACAGAACCTGTGAAATAGAAGACAGATTTCTCACCACTGATCTGCTAGACCAAAAGCAGAATAAAAAATGAAGGAAAAAGAAGAAAACCTAAGAATAATATGGAACACAATCAAGAGAAATAACATGTGCATCATCAGAATTCCAAAACAAGAAGAAGCAACAAAAGGCACTGGAAAAGTTGTGGAAGAATTATTAAGAAAAAACCCCCAAGCTTTTCAAGCATCAAAAAGAATGAGAGAATATATATTCACGAAGCTGAGAGAACACCAAACAGAATAGACCCCAAAAGAAAAACATCAAGACATATCATAGTCAAATTTGCCAGAATGAAAGATAAGGAGAAAATTCTGAAAGCAGCCAGGGAGAAACAAAGAGTAACCTATAAGGGACAGCAAAAAGGATTAAATGCTTATATTTCTCAGCAGAAACCATGCGAGCAAGAACATAATGTAATGACATGTATTGAACACTCAAAGAACACAACTGTCAACCAAGGATAATGTACCCAGTAAAATTGTCCATCAAATATGAAGGAGAGATCAAGATATTCCCAGAAAAACAGAACCTAAGGAAATTTGTGAAAACAAAACCAGCTTTGCAGGAAACTCTGAGAGACGTCCTTCTTACAGAGGTGCCACAGAAAGCAAGATGGACCAAAGAAACTAGCAACAACACCAAAAAGAACTCAACAAAATTATAGGAACAAAACCTTGCCTCTCAATAATCACACCAAATGTAAATTGTTTAAATGTACCACTGACAAGAAAAAGAGTATCAAATTGGATAAAAACCCAAAATCCACCAATATGTTGTCTACGAGAGACACACCTGAAAAATGAAGATAACAAAAGTCTAAAAATAAAAGGTTGGGAAAAAAATATACCAAACAAATGGCAACCAAAATAAGGTAGGAGTAGTGACATTAATCACTGATAAAATATATTTCAATGCAAAAACCATCATAAAGGACAAGGAAGGTCACTACGTAACGATTAAGGGGTCAATAGAAAAAGAATACATAACAATAATATCTATGCATCAAATTAAAAACCTGCAAAATGTGTAAAACAAACTTTAACAAAACTGAAAATGGAACTAGACAACACTAGTAGTTGGAGACTTCAATACACCACTCTCAAGAAAAGATAGAACTTCCAGAAAGAAATTCAACAAAGATGCTGAAGAATTAAACCACACAAAAAACAAATTTGATCTCATTGATATTTATAGGCTAATACACCCCCCCCCAATAAAAACCAACCACACAGTATATCTTCTTCTCCAATGTTCATGGAACGTTCTCCAGAATAGATCACATTTTAGGACACATCAATAATTTCAAAGCATAGAAATAATACAAAGGATCTTCTCAGACCACAATGCTATAAAATCAGAAATAAACAATAAGAAGTTTAAAAAAATCCAAACATACATTTGGAAGTTGAACAACATCTTGCTTGAACAGGAGTGAGTATAGAAGGAAATAAAAAATGAAATTGAAAAGTTTCTTAAAACAAATGACAATTAAAACACAACTTACCTAAACCTTCTGGGAAACAGCCAAGGGAGTAATTAGAGATCAATTTATAGCAATAAGCAAACACATTAAAAGACAGGAAAAATTGACCTTTGACTCTCTAACCCAACATCTCCAACAAACTGCGAAAGAACAGCAAGAACACGTGTCACCCTCCAAAAAAAAAATCTGAAATTATAAAAATTGGGGCAGAAATAAATAAAATAGAAAACAGCAAAACAGTTGAAACCATCAACAAAACAAGGAGTTGGTTCTTCAAACAAATTAATAAAATTTACAAACTACTAGCAAAACTAAAAAAAAAGAAAAGAAGGAAAAGACACAAATCATTTGTATAAGGGATGAAAAGGCAATGTCATAATGGAGCAGGCTAAAATAAAAAGGTTAATGATGGAATATTAGGAAAAATTATATTAAAACAAGTATGAAAACCTAGAGGAAAGGGACAAATACTTAGAAAATCACAACCTACCTAAATTGTCACAAACCAAAACAGAACACCTGAATAGACCCATTACAAAAGAAAAAAATGAAAAAAAATAATGAAATAACATCCAGTCAAAAAATGCCCTGGACCATATGGTTTTACAAATGAATTTTATCAAACATTCAGAGAAGAACTGTCATCAATTCTACATAAAATATTTTAAAAAATAGAAAAAGTTGGAATTCTCCCAGACTCATTCTATGAAGCAAACATATACTTGATACCAAAACCAGGTAAAGACACCACCAAAATAGAAAACTATAGGACAATATCTCTCATGAACATAGATTCAAAAATCCTGGCCAATAGAATCCAATGACACGTAAAAAAAATTAACTCATCATGACCAAGTGGGATTCCTAGCAAGTATGCCAACATAAGCAATCAGTGTAATTAACAAAGCAAAGAACAAGAACCACATTATCCTATCAATTGATGTAGAAAAGACCTTTGACAAAATCCAACACCCTTTCCTGATTAAAACACTTAACAAAATATTAATAGAAGGGAAATTCCTCAATATAGTAAAAAATTATATATGCAAACCCTAGAGCCAATGTTGTTCTCAATAAAGAGAGGTTAAAGTCATTCCCTTTGAGAACAGGAACTAGGCAAGGATGCCCACTATCACCCCTCTTATTCAATATTATATTGGAAGTCTTAGCTGTAACAATATGAAAAAAGAAGAAAATAAGAAGTATCCAAATTGGCAAGGAGGAGGTAAAATTATCTGTATATGTAGATGATGTGATGGTATACTTAGAAAACCATAAAGACTCAGCAAGAAAACTATTGGACTTAGTTGACCAATTCAGCAAAGTGGCAGGATATAAGACCAACATACAAAAATCAACTGGATTTCGCTACAGTGACAAAGAGGATACGGAACTGAGAAAAACAATACCCTTCACAATAGCTAACCACAAGATTAAATACTTGGGAGTAAATCTAACTAGACGCACAATGGATCTATTCAAAGAAAATTGCAAAACTTTACTACAAGAAACAAAGAGACCTGAAAAAATGAAAGACTATACCTTGCTCATGAATAGGAAGATTCAATATTGTAAAAATCACAATACTGTTGTGAAAATTACAATACTACCAAAGGCAAACTACATGTTCAATGTAATCTCAATACAAACACAAATTCCATTCTTTAATGAGATGAAAAAGACAATCTCCAATTTCATTTGGAATGGAAAGAGACCCCAAATAAGCAAAGCACTCCTTCAAAAGAGAAACAAGGTAGGAGGCATATACTCCCTGATTTGAAATCTACTCTGGGGTGGTGGTCAAGGCAACATGATACTGGTACAATAACAGACACATAGATCAATGGAATAGAATTGAGAACCCAGAAATCAGTCCATCTATGTATGAGCAACTGATTTTTGGCAAGGAGATGAAATCAGTTAAGTGGGGAAAGGACAGCCTTTTAAATAAAGGGTGTTGGCAAAGTTGGACAACTATCTGCAGAAAACTCAAGCAAGGCCCACACCTCACAGCATACACAAAAAACAACTCAAAGTGGATCAAGGACGTAGGACTAAAACCAAGGGCTATAAACTTCACTAGAGAATAGCTTCGAAGAACTCTGGAAGTCCTAATTCACAACATAAACAGTCTTCTAAGTATCCTGAAAAACCTACAACCAGGAGAGGATAAAGTAGATGAATGGGACCTTCTAAGAATCAAATCCCTATGCACACCCAAAAACTTCTCCAACAGGGTAAAAAGGGAAGACACAGACTGGGGAAAAAATATTTGCTAATGACATATCTAATAAGGGACTTATATTTAGAATTTATAGAATACTTGAGCACCACAACAAGAAAAAGGTAAAAGCCCAATTGCAAAAAGGCACATAGGAATAGAAACTTCACCAAGAAAGACCGTCAGATGGCAAAAAACACATGAAGAAATGTTCAAAATTCCTAGCTTTAAGAGACATGCAAATCAAAACAACTATGATATATCATCTAACCCCGGTAAGAATAGCAAAATTCAACAGAGCAGCAAGCAACATGCTGGTGAGGTTGTTGAGAAACTGAAACCCTATTCACTACTGGTGGGAATGTAAAATGGTGCAACCACTATGGAAGGCAGTATGGTGCTTTCTCAAAAAGTTACAAATAGAAATACCATTTGACCCAGCAAGTCCACTACTGGGAATATATCCTAAAGACACCAGAACTGCCATCCAAGCAGATAAATGCATACCCATGTTTATTGCTATTTTGTTCACAATAGCAAAGAATTGGAAACAACCTAAGTGCCCATCAACAAATTAATGGGTAGAGAAGCTCTGGTATATTCACACAACGGAATATTATGCAGTACTGAAAAACAAAGAACTTATGAAATATTATACAAAACTGGTGACCATGTAGGACATTATGCTGAGTGAAATATCTCAGTCACAAAAGGACAAACACTGCATTATGCCACTGTTATAAAACACGGGGGTTAGGGAGAAACTAAGAAAGGAGGGGATAAATAATGTACACAGGATTGAAACAGATGAGGGAGAGAATGGTATAAAAGGAATATATAATTAGGTATAAGTCGTATGACAAGAGTCCAGAAAAAGACCTGCATAGTAAAGTGGTCGCGGTTGGGGTGGGGGTGGATGTATAACAATGAAAGAACTTTTTTTTCCCAAAGAAAAAAGCACACTGGAGGTAAAGGGGGGGCAGGGAGGATAATGTGCAACAATGAATGAGTGAAAATCCAAGTTATTTATAAACTTTCATTAAAATATCAATTTAAAAAAAATAATGCAAAAAGCCATTACAAAGACAGAAGAAGAAAAGGCCAAAATGGATGTCAGAAGAGACTCTGAAAATTGTACTAGAGCACGAAGAAGCCAAAGCAAAGGGAAGAATCAAGATGTTAAGGAACTGAACAGATGATTTAAAGGGCAACAAAGAAAGATAAAGCAAAGTATTTTAACGAAATGTGCAAAGAGCTGGAGATAGAAAAATCAAAAGGGACATACTCAGTATTTCTTAAGGTGAAGGGACTGAAGAACAAATTCAAGCCTTGAGTTTCAGTACATAAGGATGCTGTGGGCAGAATGTTGAATGAACCAGGAAGCTTTAACAGAAAATGGAAGGAGTATACAGAGTCACTATACCAAAAATAATTGGCTGACACAGAAGAATTTCATGATACAACATATACCCAAGAGTCTGTAGTGATTAAGAAAAAGTTCAAGCTGCCCTGAAGGAATTGGCGTAAAACAAGGCCCCAGGAATTGACAATGTACCAATTGACATATTTCAATGGATGCTGTCCTGAACACACTCACCAAGTTAAGCCAAGTAATCTGGAAGACAACCACCTGGCCAACTGACTGGAAGAGATCCATGTTTGTTCCCATTCCAAAAAAAGGTGACCCGACAGTGTGTGGAAATTATAGAACGATATCATTAATATCATAGGCAAGCAAGATCCTGATGAAAATTAGCCCAAAACAACTTTAACAGTACAGCAACAGAAAACTGCCAGATGTGCAAGCTGGGTTTAGATGAGGCTAGGTACTAGGTGTATTATAACCAATGATATAATGTAATATATCATATCATATCATATCATATCATAATATATCATATCTAATACATCATATCTAATATATCATATCTAATACATCATATCTAATATATCATATAATTTAATTAATATAAATAATATAATATATATATTATAACCAATGTTAGATGGATGTTAGCTGAAAGCAGAGAGTACCAAAGAAATGTCTATCTGTGTTTCATTGACTATCCAAAGGTATTTGTTTGGATCACAACAAACTGTGGCTAACTCTGAGAACAATGGGCATCCCAGAACACTTGATTGTGCTTATGTGAAACCTATATTTGAACCAGGAGGCAGTCATCAGAAAAGAGCAAGGAAACACTACATGCTTCGAAATCAGGAAAGGTGTACACCAGTGATGCATCGTATCTCTACATCTTTTCACTCTATATGTGGAACAAATCAACTGCGAGGCTGTGCTGTGTGAGGGGGAATTGGAGGAAGATTCATAAACGACCGCTGTTATGGAGATAACACAACATTGCTTTCCGAAACTGTGGAGGACCTGAGGTATTTGCTGCAGAAGGTCAAGGACTTCATGCAGCCTTCGATATAGAATGAAGCTCAATATCATGAAAACAAAGATTCTCATCACTGGGCCAACTGGCAGGGTCATGATAGATGGTGAAGAGATTGAGATTGTTAACAGCTTCAGCTTGGTTGGCTCCACAACCAACACTCTTGGTACCAGCAGGCAGGAAATGAAAAGACAAATTGCACTGAGAAATCTGCTGTCACGAACCCTTTCAGAGTATTGAAGAGAAAAGATGTCATTTTAAAGACTAAGGTGTGCCTAATCCAGGCCATGGTCTTTGAAATTACTTGCTATGCATCAGAAAGCTGGACAATGACAAGGAATGATAAAAAAAGAATTGATGCCTTTGAGCTGTGGTGCTGGGAAAAAGTATTGAATATACCGTGAACTGCTAGAACAAACAGGTTTTTCCTGGAGAGGGTTGAAACAAGGCTACTCCTTGGAGGCAAAGATTCTGAAGCTCCATCTGACATACTTTGAGCATGTTGCAAGGAGAGACCAGTCTTTGGGGAGAGACAACAGCTTGGAAGGGTGGAGGGACAGTGCAAGAGAGGAAGATCTGTAGGAGATGGATTGACTCAGTGACTCAGAGATAATGATGCTGGCTCAAGATATAGCAGGGTTCAGAGCTGTTGTACATAGGGTTGCTATGAGTAGCAAATGACTCGGCAGCATATAACAACAACAATATATGGGAACTCTGGTGGCCTATTAGTAAGCAATTGCTCTGCCAAATCAAAAGGCTGTGGTTTGGATCCACCAGCTGCTCCATGAGAGGAATATGGGCAATCTCCCTTGTGAGTTATAGCTTCTGAAAACCTGCTGGAGGGTCTGCTATGAATCAGTTCTGACTCAACACATAGAAATATAGTTGCAAATTGTTTAGATATAGTATTTCTTGGACTACATGACTGTTGTTGTTACATGCCATTGAGTCACCGTGACTCATAGTGAGTGACCTTATGTACGAGTGGCCTTATGTACAACAGCCCTATCCTGAGCCAGTCTCACTGACTCTGACACATCTACCTCCATTACCCCAGTTACTGTATCAATCCTTCTTTATCAGGGTCTTCCACTCCTGTGCTGTCCCTTCACCCTTCTGAGCATGATGACCTTCTCCAAGAATCAGTCCCTCCTGGCCACATGTCCAAAGTATGCGAGATGGTTAGATGGAGCTTCTAAATCCTAGCCTCCCAGGAGACACTTGGTTTTACCCTCTCCAAGACAGACCTGTTTGTTCTCTTGGTGGTCCATGGTATGTTCAATACACTTCTCCAGCACCACAACTCAAAGACATTGATTCTTCTACTGTCATCCTTAGTCATCTTCCAGCTCTCTGATGCACAACAAATAATTGTGAAGACTATGACCTGGATTAGGCACACCTTAGTTTCTAGACTGACATCATTGCTTCTCAGTACTCTGGAGAGGTCCCTTACAGCAAATTTTCCCACTGCAATTCATCTTTTAATTCCCTGACTGGTGGTGTCAAAACTGTTGATTGTGGAGCCAAGTAAGCTGAAATTGTTAACAACTTCAATCTCTTCTCCATCTATCATAGTGCTGCAAATAGGCTCAGTGGTGAGAATCTTTGTTTTCTTGATGTTGAGATTTAAACTATATTGAACACTATATTCCTTGAGCTTTTGCAGCAAAAGCTTCAGGTACTCCTTAGTTTAGGTAAGCAAGGTTGTATCATCTGCAAATCACAGGTTGTTGATGAATCCAGATGCCACATTCTTCCTTATAAAGCCTAGAATACTAACAAAAATTGTTTTTTAAAATCTTCTTACACTAAATTACATTTTTAGTAACTGAGGTTTTTTTCTCCTTCTTGTCTTTTAATTGTCTTTTCATTCTCAGAAAAAGTTACTGACATAGGTTCCCAATATAATATTTTAGCTAAAACAGAAAATTGAACAAATTCAACTAACACAAAGCTTTCACAGCAAACTTGTTTGTACTGAGCAAGTGTGCAGATGCAGCCACTGGATCCCAAGTGTAATAATGAGAGCTCTGATCCAGCACGTTGAAAGATTCCAAAAGCAATTTAGCGTCACGTTTTAGAATTTTAAGTATATGGATAAGTGGAAGTTGGATTTACCAAAAAAAGTTTTGTTGTGCCTATAGGGATGTTGTGGTGTTGATGTTGTGTGTTGTCAAGTTGGAATCGACCCATAGCTAACCCTTCAGCGGGTTTTCACTGACAGTAAATAGGCTGTGAGATCGCCCATCCTTCTCTCACAGAGCAGCTGGTTCATTGGAACTGCAGATCTTTGGGATTGCTAAGCAGATTCTTACCACTAGGCCACCAGAGCTCCCTATATGACTATTTTTATTAACAAATAATACATTTCTGTTACAACACAGCACGGAAAATTTATAGACAATCATTTGGGTGTCACTTTCTCTCACTGTGTATCCTGGTGCCGTTCACATTCCTTGGTGTGACACTGACCTGGACTAAAGTCCTTTTACCAGGGAGAGACCTTCTGTTACTCCACTGGGTTAAGTCCTCCAAGGGAGGTGGGGCCGTTGCAACACAAAGGGAAGGCCCTGCGTGAGGGCCTGCCCAAGGGTATAAAAGGGGCGGGGCCTCCCCAGAGGCCAGTGCGCGGCCGAGAGCATAGCCCGCCCCTGGCTCCGCCCCAGCAGATTCGGCAAGACCATGGAGGAATATCATCGCCACTGCGACGAGGTACCGCCTCCCCCTGTCGCCCGTGAGCGACCCCCGCCCCGCCCACCCTGGTGCGAGGTCTCCGAGCGGGAGATATTCCTGAGAGTTAGACTGCGGCGTTCTCCAAGCTTGGGCCCCCCTCTTGGGATGAGGCATCCGCCCCGCCTGTCCCGGTCGCCTTGACCTCGAGGCCCTGATGAGGGTGGGCTGGGGATGTGGGTGGTGGCACAGGCTGCTAGGGCTGGCAAAAACACTAGGGACAGACGATGGGACCAGGGCTGAGAGGTAGGAGACCTAATTTGGGGTTTATAGGGTGGGGATGGGGTGGCGGGCGCCGCCTGTCTGCAGGGCGGGTCTTGGAAACCGGTTTTCCAGCTGCTGCCTTTGTTCCTTGGCGTCCCCAAAGCAGGTGCTGCAGCTCAACAGGGCACTGGTGGCCACTTGAATTTCAAAGAACTCTGCCCAGGCTGGGCTGGAAGGAGATGCTTTAGGGATTAAGAACCCCAGTTTGCTGACTTTGTCTTCCATAATCCTCACCAGAACCCCATGATGTCAGCTGTTATCTTCTTGTCACTGATGTGAGCACTGACTTGCTTGGTGGCTGATTGACTTGCCTCAGTTAAAAACTGCCAGCAGTAACAGTAGCTCCTTATGAATCATGCCTCTGACTGCACAGCCCACTTTGCCCTTTAACCACTAGGGGCATCCTATTGGATGCCAGTTTAGCTTGTAGCAGGCCGGCAACGGCAGAGTAATAATAATCAGAGGCAGTTACTGACCAGTGGAAGCTACAGGTTAATGGGGCAAAAAAAAGAAGAATGGAAACCTACAAATAAAAATGAGACATACAAAAATTTAGATTGGACCCGCTGAAGGGGATTCTGGTTCAAGCAGGTAGCTTTTGTGGGCCAGTTGGAGCTACAATTAATTAGTTCTTCAGTGATGCAGGCAGTGCCCAAGCGTACTTGAAGGGAAATGGTTAAAAGTTCTAAGTTTAGAAATAGAGAATTGGAACACAGGAAATTATAAGGCTGCTTCATCCTCAGAAGCATACCCCCCAAAAAGTAGTCTTTTATTCCTAAAAAGGTTCCTTGCTGTAATATTCTTAAAAAAGAAAACTACATGTGTTGACATGACAAGCCAGTGCATTCAGATTATTAGGTAACTTTAACTGAAGAGTTGGAGAGTAGAACTCTCCCAAAGATTCATTGGAAGAATAATGTAGCAATCTACTTCCCAAAATAATCAGCTTTTATATGTACGGCAATTAACACTCTGGAAGAGGGCATACATTACAATATAAATTGGAGGAGGGAGAGGGAGAAAAAAATGTGTGTGGGTGCATGAAAACTGATCTATTTGTAAACTTTCATTAAAATCACAATTGCAAAAACCCAAAACCCTACAGAGTATAGTACTCTGCACTTGTGGGATCTCCATGAGCCTTAATTGACTTCCTGGCAACTGATTTGATTTTGTTTCCCAGATTGAAATGAGATGGGTGGAAATTTGATTTGGAGGGTAGTTTTGAAACCAAGTGGGAAGCTGAATCTTAAGGCAAACTGGTAGTTTTAATAGGGCCAAAATGGGAAACTCTTCATAGCATTCCTAAATGTACAAGTTATTATTACATATTTGATGATGGAGAGTTCTGTGTGCATAAATTTGTACTCAAGATGACACATGCTATTAACTGTTATTTTCAGAATTTGCTTGTTCAGAGTAATTTTAAGTTACACGTATAGATAGATTGAGAGGTGAACTTTCATTGACTATAAATCACACAGGAGATTTTCCCACTGTACACATATCCTGGGTCATAAAGCACATGTAAATCTTTCTCTAGAAGCACATCTTGTGTTACCTGAGTGTCTTTGTTTGGCTTCAATTTCAGTCTTAACACAAAGCCTAGTTTTCCACTGTAGGACACTTGGATGTAATTAATACTTTCTTTTTATTTAGAATTCTAACAAACTACTCCAAGGACAAGACCACTTTTCAGTAGTACTAAAGGAATAAAAAGTGTTGAATTAAGTCAAATTAGAAAATACATATGTATTATATATAATATATATGTGGAAGCAGAAGTGACATCCACTTCCTAAACCACATGCCTCTGGAAACTCTATGAACTTTGATAAATGTCGATACTTATAGAAAGGCTTCAGGCCTTCTGTTCAGAGTCCCTATGAGTCCTGCTTGACTCGGCATCAATTGACAATAAGAATATATATAATTTTATATATAATCAATTCAGAAAATAAATATCATATATATGTGTATATATGTGTGTACATATGCATGTGCATGTGTGTATTATATATATATATATATTCCTACAGTAAGTTAAAAAACAAAACTGAAAACTTTTCAGCATTTTCCTCTCCTGCCATTTTCTCACTTAGCTATAGCTATTTACTGATGACACGTAAATTTGTATATGTTGTTGTTGTTGTATACTGTAGAGTCAGAACCAACCAATAGCTGGCCCTCCATCAGGTTTTCAGAGGCATTTATTCTCATGGGAGGAGATAGCCTGTCCTTCTCCCGTGGAGCAGCTGGTGGCCTTGAACCTTGAGATTGCTACACAGCTTGCCACTAGGACACCAGAGCTCCAGGATGCTTATCAGAACACTATTAAAGTATTGCTTGTTAATGTAGTTGTCCAGACCCTGCTCTAGACCTAATGAATCAGCATCACTCGGGGAGATTGATGGGAAAAGTGTTTTTTATTTGTTATACTATTTTAGCATTGGCAGGCATGATGGACCTTATGGATATAGTCTCCCATCACTAACACTGGTCTGAGTTCATTTAGGATATTCTCTATATCATCAAAACTATAAATAAAAAGAAGCTTGTGTTGAAATTAGCTTTGTTTTTTGTTTTTCTCCCTTAGGTTGGTTTTAATGCTGATGAAGCTCACAATATTGTCAAGGAGGTGAGTTATACATTTTGTTCATCTTAAAGCTTGTTGCATTGAGGGTTTTTTTTAAAAGAAGTTATATATTTTTTACTTTAACTGTAAAGTTACAAACTTTGCTGGTAAAATTACAGATTAATATTCTTGTACTCTTTTCATGTGTATCTCTCTCTCTCTCTCTTGTTTTGTTATACTGCCAGCTATTTTAAGGTTTCAAAGATGTTAAAGTACTCTCTTAGCCTAGAAAATTGGTATTCTCTAAATAATATCAGGGTCAATTTTTTTTAGTATTATAAAAGTGTATATGGGTGCAAAAGAGGTTTGGTAGTACAATGATTTTGTGCTTAGCTGCTAACTGAAAGGTCAGCTGTTCAAGCACACCAGCTTCTACATAGGACAATAAATATATTTTAATTTACTGTAAAACTGGTATCTAAATAGTGTTAGCCAATTATATTGACCTTAAGAAAAGCATATAATGTTTATATTGCATAACCTATCTTTCTTATGGAAATCTGTATAGAAGAGAACTTCATTTTTCCTCAGAGGAGCCCGGCTGGTAGATTCAAACCACTGACCATTTGGTTAACAACCCAACATGTAGCACAGCCTCACACCACCAGGGCCTCTTCATAAGAATGGAATAAGGGTGGTCACCTACCAAAGAGGTTACTTACTCAACCTCCATAGAGTGGAATGAAGGTTAAGAGACAAAGAATGTTAAGGAAAAATTCCATGTAGGGATGGAGACATTGGAAATGGGGAAAATGCTCTTAAGGGTGTAAAAATAGAAAATTAAAAATAGTATGTTGTACAGAGAGAAGTGGAGGAGAAAGGTGGCAGGTGGTCTAAGGGAACTATATTTTCATCTGTCAGAGCAGCTCAGTGGATGGTGTCTTTAATTGAGAAATAAGAAACAGTGGTGTATTTCCAGATATATAAGCAACCCTCAGAAGAATGAAAACAAAAAGTGTTTTGTTTTATGAAACGAAACTAGATACTTTTTAACTCTGGGGAATAGGACTTGGGATAGACAATGGTAAGAAAGGACCCTTGCTTTTCATTGTAACCCCTTGTATTCCATTGGTATTTTATAACCATGTACATATGTTACTTTGATTTATGTTTAAGTAAAAAAAACCTGCTTTTCTTAAACTTGTATATAGAGCCTTGGAAGTGGCTGTTGTTGTGTTGTTATGTGCCGTCGAGTCGTTTGTGACTCATAGCGACCCTATGTACAACAGCCCTAAACCCTGCTCTATCCTGTGCCAATCTCATTGCCTCCGACACACCCATCCCGATTACCCCAGTCACTGAATCAATCCACCTCATAGAGGGTCTTCCCCTCCTGCGCTGTACCTCCACTCTGCCCAGCATGATGTCCCTCTCCAAAGACCTGTCTCTCCTTACAACATGTCCAAAGTATGTCAGGTGAAGCCCCAGAATCCTTGCCTCCAAGGAGCAGCCTGGTTTAACCTTCTCTAGGATGAATCTGTTTGTTTTCTTGGCAGTCCATGGTACATTCAGTACTCTTCTCCAGCACCCCAGCTCAAAGGCGTCAATTCTCCTTCTATCCTCCCTAGTCATTGTCCAACTCTCTGATGCATAACAAGTGATTGCAAAAAACCATGGCCTGTATCAGGCGCACCTTAGTCTCCAGAGAGACACTGTTGCTCTTGAGTACTTTAGAGAGGTCCCTAACCGCAGACTATCCCATCGCAATACGTTTTTTTATTACCTGGCTACTGGTGCCAAGAGTGTTGACCGTGGAGCCGAGCAAACTGAAGCTGTGAACAATCTCAATCTCTTCACCATCCATCCTGATGCTACCGATTGGTCCAGTGGTGAGAATTTTTGTCTTCTGGACATTGAGTCTCAGTCCATATTGAAGGCTGCAGTCCTTGACCCTCTGCAGTAAGTGCATGAGGTCCTCCTCAGTTTCAGCGAGCAGGGTTGTGTCATCTGCATAACGCAGATTGTTGATAGATCGTCCACCAATCCTAACGCCACGCTTCTCCTCATAGGGCCCAGCCTCTCGGATAATCTGCTCTGCATACAGGTTGAAAAGGTATGGAGATAGGGCACATCCCTGGCGTACACCCTTCCCAATTTTGTACCATGCAGTGTTGCCCTGCTCTGTTCTGACTACTGCCTCTTAATCCAAGTATAGGTTTCGCATTAGCACGATTAAAAGTTCTGGGATTCCCGTTCTTCTCAGAGTCAGCCACAATCTGTTATGATCCACGCAGTCAAATGCCTTTGCATAACCAATGAAACACAGATAGACATTCTTCTGGTATTTTCTGCTTTCAGCTAAGATCCATCTAACATCAGCAACAATATCCCTAGTACCACGACCCCTTCTAAACCCAGCCTGGACTTCTGGCAGTTCTCTGCTGATGTACTCTTCCAGTCGTTTTTGGATAATCTTCAGTAGAATCTTGCTTGTGCGTGAAATCACTGATATTGTTCTGTAGTTTCCACACTCAGTTGGGTCGCCCTTCTTTGGGATGGGAACAAATATAGACCTCTTCCAGTCAGTTGGTCAAGTGGTTGTTCTCCAGATTTCTTGGCACAACTTGGTGAGCGCATCCACGGCAGCATCTATTAGCTGAAATATGTCAATTGGTATACCATCTATTCCGGGGGCCTTATTTTTTGCTATTCCTTCAAAGCAGCTTGAACTTCTGCCTCCATCACCATAGGCTCTGGCTCAAATGCTATTTCATTAAATGCTTCTGTATCTGCCAATTCCTTTCGATACAATGACTCAGTATATTCCTTCCATCTTCTTTTGATACCTCCTGGATCATTTAACATTATGCCTAAAGCATCCTTGATTGTAGCAACTCGAGGTTTGAATTTGTTCTTCAGTTCCTTGAGCTTAAGAAATGCTGAACGAGTTCGGCCCTTTTGATTTTCCAACTCTAGCTCCTCGCACATTTCATCGTAGTATTTTGCTTTGTCATTCCGTGCTGCCTTTTGGAATCTTCTGTTCAGCTCTTTAGTGTTTTGGATTCTTCATTGTGCTTTGGCTTCTCTATGTTCCAGTGCAATCTTCAGAAACTCTGACATCCATTTTGGTCTTTTCTTCCTCTTCTGTCTTTGTAATGACTGCCTGCACTCTTCCTGGATGATACATTTAACATCCTCCCACAAGCCATTGCATGGATTTAGAGCATCAGTTTTATCTAAATATTATGGAAAGTGAGTTACATAATGCAAATAATTTCACTGAAAAGATTTTACAATAAAACCACACACTAATATATTGTGGAGTAAAAAAAAAAATAAATCCCATATGAGTTTTTTATATGAAATATGAGAATTTAAAGACATCTCAAGTGTGCTGCAGTTTACTTTTAACTATGTGTTTATCCTCTGTGTCTATCCTCCTCCCTCCTCCCTTCCCTTGAGCCAAGCCTCTTCTGCTATTGAGATATTTCATTGGAAATGCTGGAGAGCAAGGACTGTAGTAAAACATTTCAGCACATCAGTTTCAGCAGATATTTCTGGGTTTTTTTTCTGATCTTTTGTTAAATGTATTTTTCTTTTCTTTGATTTCTTACTGTGATATATACTTTACTGGCTGAAGTCTTAGAATCACTCGCTTAGCTCTAATGTGATATCTTGATATCAATAATGGAATTTCACCCCTCCCCCCAAAAAAAACTTCAGAGAAAAAAAGTGAGTTACACACAGAATAAATTTAAAACTTAGATACACAGGCGGTATATTATTCTGGCAAGAAATATTTATTGATGTGTAACACCACCAGGTCCTGAATTGGACCCTGGCAATATGTTGTTCCTAGATCCTGTGGAATCCACACTGAGTCATAGAGACCCCTCTGTACAACAGATCTAAACTTTGCCCTATCTTGCATCAACCTCACCATGTCTGATAAGTCCATCTTGTTGAGGGTCTTCCTCTCTTTCATTGACCCCTCTATCTTTCCACACATTATGTCCTTTTCCAAGGACTTGACCCTCCTGAGACATGCTGAAAATATGTGAGAGATGAAGTTTTATAATTTTTGCTTCTAAAGAACATTTTGAGACTATAGGGCCATTTTTGTCTAATGAGACTCCTGGCTAATGTTAATGTTGGTTAATAACAAGTTGCTAGATAGTACAGGTGGTTTGTGCTGGAGGACCAACCTAAAGATTGTCAGTTCTAACATATCCGGCAACTATGTGGGGAAAAGACCTGGCCATCTGCTTTGATAAAGATTAAGAAAAAAACCATCAAGTTGATTTTGATTCATAAAATACCCACAGGACAAAGTAGAACCATAGGGTTTCTGAGGCTGTATATCTTTATAGAAGCAGATTACCACATCTTTCTCCCTCAAATTGCTCTATTTTCAGTTAACAGTTGAGTTCAGAGACTATAAATCTTAATGGGAGCAGACAGCCCATCTTTCTCCCTTGGAACTACTCATGGATTCAAATCACCAGAGATGTGCAGTCTTGGTTAATAGCACAACATACCATGCACTATGCCACCAGTGCTCCTCTGCCATCATAAAGTGGATTGTTGACGCATAGCAACCTCATGTAACAGAATCCCTCATTTTTTACTTGTAATGACCTCATATGACAAGTTATCTTGTCAGGTATTTCTCTTTTGAACTTTCTAGTTAATAATAAAGCACTAACAGGACTCTTATAAGTCTTTGCCGTACTTTAATGGAAGTAAATTAAAACATTGTGTTTGTATGGGTGCATACATTATCAAACTGGAGTCCGTAAGTGCCTTATTATCTGGGCTCCATCACAGGAATAAAAACTAACAATAGCACCAAGAATTATAATATCTAAAACTATTTGTGCTTACTCTGTGCCAACCATCACTCTGTTGAGTACATTCATTATCTTGTTTCATCCTCATGACAACCTATCACAAAATAAGTTGGTTATAGAACTGGCCTTAAAAATTAGAGTTATTATTAAACCTAGGTGTCGAAAGTGGGGGAAGATAGGCAATATGGAAAATTATTTTTTCTTTTTCCTAGAGTATCTGAAAAATGGTTTTTGTGGGTGATTTACTTTCAGTGGCACATGGGCTAGTGCCTTTTTTTGGGGGGGGGCTAGTGCCTTTATAGCAAAGGAAGTATATAGTATAATTGAGAACATACCTTGCATATATGAGAAGTATATTTTTAAATTAGTCCATCCTATGTTTTTACTAGGGTGATACTTTGAAGCAAAATGGTGAAACTCCATCTCACATACTTTGGGCCTGTTGTCAGGAGGGACCAGTCCTTGGAGAAGGACATCATGTGAGGAGGATGGAGAGTTAGCACAAGAGAAGTACCTGGATGAGATGGATTGAAACAGTGACTGTGGCAATGGGGCCACATGTATTAGACACAGTGAAGTTGGCTCAGCATTGGGCAGGATTCAGAGCCAGTGATTAGAGCCAGTTGACTCGAAAGCATATAACAACAACAACAACAACAACAACGTGTTTTTACTAAGAGATACAGTTCAAATCTCAGCTGCTTCAAAGTCATTCTTTAACCAATTGATCACATCTCCCTCCTAATCTTTTTTTAATGACCTAACTTATACCCTCAGTTAGTCTTCCTTGTATTAGAAACATTGGAATTCTTTTATTAACCCCTTTGCTAGATTGTTAGGTTCTTTACAGCTGAATCCATGTCATATTTATCTCTATAGCCCATAGTACCTGGTAGAGTGAAATAATGCATGCAGAAGCACTTTGAAAGCTGTTAAGCAATTAGAGACCATGCATAATAAGCATTTGCCAAATGTAGATTTTCTAAGCTGTCTTATTGGGTCATAAATATTTTTAATATCTTGAATAATGTTTGTTACTATTTGCCTAAAATTAATCCTTTGGGGTTCACTTAACTGTTCTCTGCTCTTTTAGTGTATAGATGAGGTCTTAGGTGGTGAAGATTATAATCAAAACAATATCAACAAATGGACAGCAAGCATAGTGGAACAATCCTTAGCACATTTGGTTAAGCTGGGGAAAGCTTATAAATACATTGGTAAGTAGCAGTGGACTTGCTCATGAATTTATTCATCTTTGTCTTTGTGATTTTTTTTCCCCTTAATTTGGTCATTTAAGGGGATATCCTTAAAGAGTATATTGATGAAAGGTAGATTATGAAGGACTTATGACCAACTTATTGATCTAAAAATGATGCTTTTCTATGATGCTTTCTAAACTACATTTTTTACAATGCTTTCTAAAATGTAGAGACCTTTCACTACTTAATAGCAGTCAAAACCACTGCCAACCATTTATCTGCCTGTCCAGGGTGGCATCACCTTTTACCTTTATACTATTTATCTCTTAAGCCTCTCAGCCGTACTCCCTTTCCAGAATCCAGTGGGGGCAAATTTAGAGAATAGTAAAGATGAGAGTTGTTTATGTTTTGTTGTTGTTGTTTATTTTCCACTTATATGGCTGAGTGTTTTGTTTTCTGGGTTTTTTGGTTTATTTTTGAAGTTTTTAAAAATTTATTTTTGTGGGGTTGTTTTGTTTTGTTTTTCCTCATTCACATTGTGTTTCTTACATTCATTCCCAAGCCTTCAAAGCTCTGAATTTAGCCACTTAGGTCTTGGGTATCCTTTCCTCTGTGTGTTCTCACCATCTGGCTTTATTTCTAGTGACCTGTGCAGTGGTGCAGAAGAGCGCTTATGGCTTTCACACCGCCAGCTCTTGTTTTTGGGATACTACATCTGATGGTAAGAGACTTTAGTGCTGTTTTCAAACAAAATTCAACTTCTAGCAAAGTCAGAGAGTGCCCTTTTTATCTAATGCTTACTTATCTCTTGTAAAATGTGGAAAAAACCTTTAAGACAATTTCTTTGGTACATATTGGCCAGTGTGTCTTCAGACAAATATGAAATGTAAACATTTAACTGACTGAAGGCAGCAGGATAGTAAAAGTCATCAAAAACTCTGTGTCCATGTCTTGGTCATTTTGATGTTTTGCTGCTGTTTAAAAATTCTGTTTTTGTATTTTCAGGAACCTGCACTGTAAGATGGGAGAACCGAACCATGAACTGCATTGCCAATGTTTTTGCCATTGCTATTGTCCTATAATTGAGAAAAAAATGCTAAGTCAAAGCCTTTAACTTAAACATTTGCCAGTGTATTCTTTCTAAAAAAAAGAATTGTAGTTACTTACTAATGTACTAGATGAAAAGTGTGCAATATGCTTCAAAGCTATCAACAAAAACTGAATATTATAAGCAAGCAACCTCATAGTGTGTTGGCAGATTTCTTCATAGTCTACACAGAATCATTAAAATAGGAAACATTGAATGTTAGCAAATATAAATGCAGAAATATGGCATGATATGAACAATATAATCTTACATTTACACTGGTTTTTCATTAATTGTATGTACCTAAGGAAATGGGGGATACATTTAGATGTTAAAATTCCTCTTGCTAGAGAAGAGATAATAAACATAAACAGATGATCAGAAGCTGCAAGGATAAATGTAGAGACAATAGGAATTAGTTAACCTTGAAGGCTTTTTCTTCCCCTCATTTAATTGTACATCAAATTTAGTGGAATTTCTCCTGTCCCCCCCCCCCATCTACTACTGTTACAAGGGTAACTAGGATTAATTTGTTTACTTTTTCTGAGAATTATAAAATCAGTTGTTTTTTATTTTAAATTTAAAGTTCTTGGATTTTCAGTTAGCTGAGTGGGAATTAAATCAAGTGACCTGAATTCCCTAGTGAAACTATAAGTGACAATGTGTGGAGAACATCGTAGGACTCAAACAACTGCCTTACAGTTAATTTCATGTGGAACAAACACTTACTGAATGCCTATTCTGGGCATACTTCTTTGCTAAACATCATAGCCATCAATATGCTATGCAGATTCTAGATTCAGTTTGGCACATCCTTAGTTGGAAAACTGTAGCACTTAAGCTTGGAAAAGATAAACAAAGCATTGTTTTATGTGAGATGAAAAAAGTAAATTTAGTTGTCCATGTAGAAGTAAGTAAAATGAAAAGCTCTTATTGCCAGAGAATTTTAGATGCAGTTTTAAAGATTGCTCCTAGTAAGTTAAGAATGCATAGCATATGCAGTTAAATGCCTTATTAGAAATCACTAAATATCCTAGCAGTGAATTACATCATTGCTTTAGTGACAACCATCTGTAAGTAATTTTAAATACTTACTATATAGGGTTCAAATTGAGTGGAGTAAAATATAAGGTAAAAGTAGACACTCACCTTTCAGGTTATCTAATAACTCAGGGCTTATGAAATGTGAAAATTAAAGGTGAAAAATTAGGGAGCACACAGCTGGCCACCAAATGCAAAGTCAGTCTACTTGATCTTGAAAACAAAATCAGTTTTTCATACCACTATTACATCCACATGGTGAAGTCATGGTTCATTGGAATTACTGAGGGGGAAAAATACTGACAATATTAAAGGAGTATTCTTTTAGGAATGCTCTGTGCATCTTCAACATTTTGCTGAACAATAATTGTTCAGTGCTTAAGGAAAATTTTAAGAAAATATAAGGATTCAGTTTAATGCAATAACCTACATTTTTGACAGATCAGAAATTCTCAAAGCCATTATTATTATATGTTATTGTATGCTGCTGGATTATGTGCCCTTGAAGATTTTATTAGTGACCAAAATATGTGTCGGTAAGGCTCATTTTTTTATTATGGTGGTATAACTCTTTATATATCCGTTCTGGTTGTTATTGAAGCCTACTTTTTAAAAATCATTAGAACATACCTCGTGAGCCTGCTTTCTGCTGTTTGTAATGAAAACAAAATAAAGATTAGTTGCTTGTGCTATACTGTTGCTTCTGGATTATCACTGTGTAGTCTGTGTTTCAGTGAGTATGCAAAGGCATTTGACTGTGTAGATCACAGCAAATTGCCTAATTCTAGAAGAATAGGAATCCCCAGACATTTGATAGTGCTTATATGAAACCTATACTTGGACAATCATCAGAACAGAGCAAGGAAACACTGCATGGTTCAAAATCAGAAAATACATACTCTAGGGATGCATCCTATGTCCATACCTTTTCAATCTATATGCAGAATAAATTATCCGGGAGGCTGGGCTCTATGAGGAGAAATGTGGCATTAGGATTGGAGGCAGATTCATCAACAATCTACATTATGCAGATGACACAACCCTGCTTGCTAAAACTGAGGAGGACCTGAAGTGCTTGCTGCAGAAGGTCAAGGACTGCAACCTTAAGTATAGATTAAAACTCAACATCAAGAAAACAAAGATTCTCACCACTGGGTTGATTGGCAGCACCATGATAGATGGAGAAGAGATTGAGGTTGTTAACAGCTTCCATTTTCTTGGCTCCACAATCAACACTCTTGGTACCAGCAGCCAGAAAAGCAAAACATTGCATTGGAAAAGTCTACTGTCAGAGACAGTACTGAAGAGCAATGATGTCAGTCTAGAGACTAAGGTGTACGTGATCCAGGCCATACTCTTTGCAATTACTTGCTATGATCAGAAAGCTGGACAATGACTAGGGATGACAGAAGAGGAATTGATGCGTTTGGGCTGTTGTGATGGAGGAGAATATTGAATATACCATGAACTGCTAGGAGAACAAACTGGTTTGTCCTAAACAAGGTGAGACCAGGCTGCTCCTTGGATGCAAGGATTCTAAAGCTTCATCTGATAGACTTTGGACATGTTGCACGAAGGGACCAGGCCTTGGAAAAGGACGTCATGCTTGGGAGGGTGGAGGGACAGTGCAAGAGAGGAAGACCCTCAATTAGATGGATTGATTCAGTGACTGGGGTAATCAGGGTGGGTGTATCAGAGACAATAAGATTGGCACAGGATAGAGCAGGGTTTGGGGCTGTTGTACATAAGGTCGCTATGAGTTGCAGGTGACTCAACAGCCCAACAACAAGAAGTTAAATGTCATCTCATTGCTATGGAGTTGGAACTGACCCTTCAGGTTTGAGAAAGCCATAAATTGCACAGAAAGAAATTGCTCATTTTTCTCCCCAAAAGCCATTGGTGGATTTGAACCTTTGAGTTAGCAGCACAACTCCCTGCAGACTGTTCCCAGGCTCTCTAAAGAAATGTCACTCAACTTGTTGTTTTTAAGTGCCATCGTGTTGCCTTTGACTCATAGGGACCCTAGATGTGTACCATAGATGTGATTTCTGCCCTGACCTGAGTCTGTCTCACTGACTCTGACACACCTACCCCCATCACTCTAGTTACTGTGTCAATCCATCTCATCATTCCTCTCCTGTGCTGTCTCTTCATCCTTCCAAGCAAAATACTAAACATAGCAATATGCATCTTATAGACCCCATTGCAGAATGAGAATTAACTTCTAGTTTATGCCTTTTATGATGTTAACATGAAATTCTATAAAGTAATCAGTGTAAAAATAGGTTACCTAATTATTGGCTTCTAATGATTATTTTTGGTAATGAACTCTGTTCTATTTGTCAACTTACAATTGAGTTGTTGCCATTTTTCTTTTAATTAAGGGCTTTAAGCATGTGAAATTAAGAGTATTCAAATGTAAGTACTAACTAGTCTTTTTGGAAAACGGTAATTTTATGTTTGCAAAGTGCCAGTATTCTACCCTAAATAATGGAAACATCTCATTACATTTCCTCTGGTTAAAAAAAAATACTTTTCTGGGTTTGTTTTTTTTCCCCCTACCAGTTGGATGTTATCTAATTATGAGTCATCAAATGTATTTTCACCACCTACATTCATCATTACTTTCTTTTTTTTGTCGTTGTTAAAAATGGAAAACAACAGTTGCAATTCATCATTTTCCATGTATTTACGTCAGTGGCACTGATTACATCAATCATGTTGGACAACTATCACCACATTTTGTAAAGTTACTATTGGTAGTTTACTATTGTATTTGCAAGGTTTAAGTAAAAAAAAGTCCTTTGATCTTGATCACAGAATGTGAAAAGTGAAAGAAAAATTTGACTTTTAACAAAGGAAATAGATTTTCCTCGCAGCAAACATCAAAGCAAAGTTTGAAAGATGAAAATTTTAATGCCTGTATTAGAATCTATTCAAGGAAGATTTGCTTTATAATCCAAAAAATGTGTCTGTATGCACTTTCAGTGCCTAATAATTCTCTAAAATTAACTTTGTTAAATACTCTATAAGGAATACTCTATAAAGGAATCTTAAACATTTGGCCTTTACAAAACTTAGATGGCATTAACCTCAGTGGTTCAGTAGGGTCTATCCTATGCTATCTAGCCACAAATCATGTGATTCTCACTGTGGTGACACATCATGCCATTCTATATATTGCTTGAGTATATTACGAACTTAAGTGGATTGCGACAGCATTAGAATGGTATTGTTCTTCCTCATAGGAGACAAAACAAGCTCAATCACCTTACTTCTTAAAAGACAAACACCATATAGGGAAGTTTCACTATGAATAATCAATCCTCTAAAACTCATATTATTTTATTCAACATTTCATTATTTTATCCATGCTAGCTTCTAACATGAGATATTTCAATCTCAGTTTTCAGTCAATACAAGAGAACGAGGAAGCAGACATACCTGGTTATTGTTAAGGATTATACTGAGTTTTGTTAATGACAACTGTCACCACAGCTGTTCTCCCCTCTCTCCTCCACCCTTGAGACCAAGGAAGGATGCCCAAACTCCAACACCAGCAGCAGGAGCAGAAGTATTCATAGTGGCAATTGTGGTAGAGCAAATGATATCCAAAGCCAGGGGGAGGTTGATGATAATGGTCGATACTTGTAGGCTGGTCATTACACAGAAATATTTTTTAAAAGAGACACCAATAACTAGCATACAGAAATAATTTTTAAAAAGGGAACATCATTGATCTTACATGCTGCATAGTATTCCATCATGTGAATGTACTATAATTTCTCAATGTATTCTATTGTGGTTGGACATTTGGCCCGTTTCCATGTTCTTACAGTGGTGAATAACACTTCTATGAACATTGGTGTGCAAATCTTCGTTTGTGCCTCAGTTCTAATTTTCTCAGTCTCATAAGGACAAAAGCTGTATAAGCTAATTCTTGTAGAAATAGATAACTAGTAAAACATGTATGAGGATCTAAGGGGGGAGGGTAGGAGGAGAGGAGGGGAATGGGGTTGGTAATCAGAGGATTGCACAATTTGATGGGTGGTGGGTAAAGGAAATAGGAAAGATCTGGTGTGAAAACGATATATACCAAATTTGTAAGTAAACCAGTATAAAATAAAATATTTTTTAAAAAAGGAAGACCATTAACTTGTGCATGAATGTTCATAATAGTTTTATTCATATTGTTGTGTGTGCTGTGGAGTCAGAATCAAAGGCAGTAAATTGCATGGGAGGAGACTTCCCATTAGAAAGAGTTCAGATGCCCTTCAATGGGTGAATGGTATTAATCTCAGTAGGGGGCAAAGGGACAAACTTCATGTAAGATGTTTCCTGTATTGGTGCATGAAACAAATTACACGAATCTTTAGGGAAATAAGCTGAGTAAACAAGGTCATCCCAGAAGGCTATATACGATTTCACCTAAGTAATTTTTTTAAAAATAGACAACAACCTTCAAAAACAGCCAAACACCTTGAGAGAATGAATTGCTAGCCCTGAGAGTTTAGGACCTTTGTCTTAGGGAACATAAAAGTCAATTGGTATAATATAGTTTGTAAAGACAATGTTCTAAAGCCTAAATTGGTAAGTAACCATAAGGAACTAAAATAATTGCAAGTGGCCCCCTAAAGGTGCAAATATTAGCCTCTCTCTATTCAAATCAAGGCAAAGTGAAGAAAATCAAACATTAGTCCAAAGAACTGATGGAACACATGAAATTCAGTCTTTATGACTCTGAGACCAGAAAAGCTTGACAGTGTCCAGCTCTCATTGCTGACCATTCTGAAAAATGATCACAGTAAATGTGGAGAGAAAAATTTGAAGAGTGTCTTTCTTACTTTAATAAGGTTATAGCAATATGAGTTCTGATGGTCTAGTGGTAAGGAACTGCACTGCCAACACAAAAGCACACAGTTGGAATCTGCCAGCTACTCTGAAGGAAAAAGATGGACACTCTTCCTGTGCAGTTAACTGCACATGAAAAACTTGATGGAGTGCCAGCTATGGGTCCATTCTGACTCAATACACTTAACAACAACATATCAGTGTACAGTGTTTTCTAGACTTAATCACTTTTGAGACATAAACAATAGCAGATTAGACACAACAGAAAGATAGATGGCATTGTGAAGTTTGCCAGGGAATCAAGAAAGAGTGTCTAGGACCAGTTCTGACATTCCCCGGAGCACTAGACTGCCCTGACACATGGAGATCACCTGCCACCACCACCACCACCCCACAACCATAACCACCGCACCCCCTACAAACCCCCTCGCGCGCTATCCTGTGCCAGGAGCACACATAACACAGGTGAAGCCATTTTTTTTCCAAACACTGCTTCTGTACCTCTGACCCTCCAAGAACCAGTAATTGAACTGCAAACCCTTGGGACTCTGCCTTGCTGCTGAAGTTGCCTGCCCCAGAAAGCTGCTCAGTCTCTCTTCAGCTGATGTCATTCTTCCCTTGAGTCAAGGGATCAGAGAGAAGTTCAGGCAGAGTGAGCTGCCCTTCTCTCCTTTGGAAGAGTGGAGAGGTTATAAGACCAAAGGCCTGCTAAGGCCTCAGGCATGGAAATACTCTACCAGAGCAATGACACTGAAGAATTAGACTACCTCACATCCTACACAAAATCAAAACAAGATGCCATCTAAAAAAAAAAGTGATAAAAACACAGAATCAATTGACTTCCTGAAGCCAGACATTTTGATGGAACTCTTTGACACAGAATTCCAAAGAATAATGATTGAATAGATTCAATGGGTGAAAGATAAACTCGAAGAATTACAGAACTCTACAAGCAAAAGTCAAAAGAACTTTAAAAATAAACCCAACATAAAAACATAAAACAAAGCTGATAAAACAACCGAGGCATTAGAGGCTCTGGAATAACATCCAGGAACAATGTTTTAGATGTTGTCAGTATGTTGGAAGGACATATGAACAGAGTTGAAGAGATGGATAGAACAAAGAACCAACAAAATAGAAGGTAGAATTCTAACCACTGATCTGCTAGAACAAAAAGCAGAACCAAAAAGGAAGGAAAAAGAAGAAAGCCTAAAAATAATGCAGAACACCATCAAGAGGAATATACACATAACTGAAATCCCAGAACAGGAAGAAGCAAGTAAAGGCACCAAAAAATTATAAAAGAATTATGAGAAGAAAACTTTCCAGGCATAATGAAGAACGAGAGGATATATATAAGAGACTAAGCAAACTCCATATATAATAGACCCCAAAAGAAAAACACCAAGACATACCATAGTCAAATTTGCCAGAACCGAAGATAGGAAGAGAATTCTGAGAATACCAAAGGAGAAACGAAGAGTAACTATAAGGGAGAGCAAATTCACTTCTAGATCCATCCTGAAATACAATGTGGTGAGTGACAGGATAATATCCATACGCAAAGAAGGAAGTCCAGTGAATACCACTGTCATTCAAATATATGCATCAACAACTAGAGCCAAAGAGAAGGGAATGGAATATTTTTACCAACTTTTGCAGTCAGAAATTGATCAAACATGCAATCAAGATGCATGGATAATAATGGGCAACTGGAACGCAAAAGTTGGGGAAAGGGAAGAAGGATCAGTAGCTGGAAAACACGGGCTTGGTGAAAGAAATGAGGCTGGAAATAGAATGATAGAGTTCTGTACATTCAATGATTTATTCATTGAAAATAACTATAATAAGAAACATAAACGCAGGATATGCACATGGATTTCACCTGATGGTATGCATAGGAAGGAATCAAATCAATTACTTTTGTGGAAGGACTCACTGGAGAAGCTCAACATCAGCAGTGAAAACCAGGCAGGGTGCTGATTGTGGGACAGACCACCAATTACTCATACCCAAGTTCAAGCTGAAGTTGAGGAAAATTAAATCAAGTCCACAGGAACCAAAATTTGACCCACTCGAATTTCAAAACCATCTCAGAACAGGTTTGAGGCCTTGAGCACCAATAAGTGTAGACCAAATGAGCTCAGGGAGGATATCAAGAAAATCGTCCATGAAGAATGCAAAAGATCATTACAAAGGCTGAAAAAGAAGAAGAAAAGACCAAGATGGATGCCAGATGAGACTCTGAATATTGCATTAGAGCACCAAGAAGCCAAAGCTAAAGGAAGAAACCAAGAAATCAAAGAGCTGAACAGAAAATCTCAAAAGGAAGCTCGGGACAACAAAGCATGATACTATAATGAAATGTGCAGAGAGCTGGCGTCAGAAAATCAAAAGGGCCAAACTTGATTTTCTTAATCTGAAGGAGTTGAAAAGCAAATTCAAGCCACGGGAGGCAATACTTGAGGATACTTTGGGTAGAATGTTAAATGATCCAGGAAGTATCAAAAGAAGATGGAAGGAGTACACAGAAGTCATTGTCTCAGAAAGAAATGGCTGACACAGAAGAATTTCCTGAAATAACATGAGCAAGAGCCTATCATAATGAAGAAGGAAGTTCAAGTTGCTCTGAAGAAATTGGCAAAAAAAGAAGGCTCCAGGAGTTGACAGCATACCAACTGATTTATTTCAACAAACAGATGCTGCCCTGGATGTTCTCACTAAGTTGTGCCAAGAAATCTGGAGGACAGCCAGCTGGACAACTGACTAAGAAATATTGATATTTGTTCCCATTCCAAAGAAAAGTGATCCAACAGAGTGTGGAAATTATCGAACAATATCATTAATATCACATGCAAGCAAGATTCTGCTGAAAATGATCCAAAAAACGTTTGGAACAATATGTCGACAGAGAACTGCCAGATGTACAAGCTGGATTTAGAAGAGGTTGTGGCACTAGGAACATTATAGCTAATGTTAGACGGATCTTGGCAGAAAGCAGAGAATACCAGAAGAATGTCTATCTGTGCTTCATTGACTATGCAAAGGCTTTTGACTGTGTAGATCACAACAAGCTATGGCTGACTCTGAGAAGATTGGGAATCCCAGAACATTTGATTGTGCTAATGTGAAACCTATACTTGGACTAAGAGGCAGTCGTCAGAATAGAGCAAGGAGACACTGTTGTTGTTGTTGTTAATGATGATGATGATGATGATGTTGTTATGTGCCATCAAATCATTTGTGACTCATAGCGACGCTATGTACAACAGCCCTAAACCCTGCTCTATCTTGTGCCAATCGCACTGTCTCCAACATACCCAGCCTGATTACCTCAGTCACTGAATCAATCCACCTCATAGAGGGTCTTCCCCTCCTGCACTGTCCCTCCACCCTCCCAAACATGATATCCGTCTCCAAGGACCAGTCCCTTCTTAAAACATGTCCAAAGTACATAGTTCAAAATCAAGAAGCGGGTCCGTCGGGGATGTATTTTGTTTTCATACCTTTTCAATCTGTATGCAGAACAGATCATCCGAGATGCTGGGCTGTAAGAAGAGGAATGTGGCATCAGGATTGGTGGAAGAGTCATCAACAACCTGCGTAATGCAGATGATGCAACCCTGCTTGCTGAAACTGAGGACGTGAGGTGCTTGCTGCAGAAGATCAAGGACTGCAGCCTTCAATATGGATTGAAGCGTAATATCAAGAAAACAAAGATTCTCACCACTGGGCCAACTGGCAGCATCAGTATGGATGATGAAGAGATTGAGATAGTTAACAGTTTTAGTTTACTTTGTTCCACAGTCAACACTCTTGGTAACAGCAGCAAGGAAATCAGGAGATTAATTGCATTGGGAAAGTCAGCTGTGAGGGACCTCTCAAGAGTACTGAAGAGCAATGCTGTCAGACTGGAGACTAAGGTGTGCCTGGTCCAGGCTATAGTCTTTGCAATTACATTCTATGCATCAGAGAGTCGGAGGGTCAATAAGGACGATCGAAAGAGAATTGCTGCTTTTGAGCTGTGGTGCTGGAGAAGAGTGTTGAATATACCATGGACTGCCAGGAGAACAAACAGGTTTGTGCTGGAGAGGGTGAAGCCAGAATGCTCCTTGGAGTCAAGGATTCTGAAGCTTCATCTGATGTACTTTGTTGCAAGGAGGAACTGGTCCTTTGAGAGGGACATCATCTTTGAAAGAGTGGAGGGACGGCTCAGAAGAGGAAGACTCTCGATGAGATGGATCCATTCTGTGATTGAGGTCGTGGGAATGAGTGTGTCAGAGATGGCAAGGTTGGCACAGGATAGAATGGCATTTAGGGCTCTTGTATATAGGGTCGCCATGAGTCACAAGTGACTCAATGGCACAAAACAACACCAACCAATTTCACAGCAGAAACTATGCGAGCAAGGAGACAGTAGAATGACATATATCACACATTCAAATATTACAACTGTCAAGAATACTGTACCCAGCAAAACTGTCCATCAAACATGATGGAAAGATTGAGACATTCGCAGCAAAGAAGAACCTAAGGGAGTTTGTAAAAACAAGACCAGCCTTGCAGGAAATACTGAGGGAAGTCCTTCTTACAGAGATGCCACAAAATCAGGATGGACCAAAGTAACCAACAACAACACCAAAAAGAACTCAGCAAAATGGGAGCAACCAAACCTTGCCTCTCAATGATTACCCTGAATGTGAATCGTGTAAATACACCAGTGAAGAGAGAAAGAGTAGCTGATTGGATTAAAAAATCAAAACCTATCATTATGCTGTCTACAAGAGACATATCTGAAAAGTAAAGATAAAGAAAGACCAAAAATTGAAGGATGGGAAAAATATACCAAGCAAATGCCAACCAGAAAAAAGCAGGAGTAGTGATATCAATCTCTGATAAAATAGATTTCAGCATAAAAACCATCACAAAGGACAAATAAGGTTACTATATAATGCTTAAAAGGTCAGTAGAACAAGAGGACAGAGAAGAAGGATCAGTACTTGGAAAACATGGACTTGGTTAGAGAAATGACGCTGGAGATAGAATGATAGAATTTTACACAATCAATGACATATTCATTGCAAACACATTTTATATGAAACATAAACACAGGTTATATACATGGATTTCACCTGATGGTATGTATGCATATGAAACAGATTACATCTACGGAAAGAATCATGGGAGAAGCTCAATATCAGATGTGAAAAGTAGGCCATGTGCTGATTGTGGAAAAAAACTACTCATATGTAAGTTCAAGCTGACGCTAAGGAAAAGCCAATCCAATTCATGGGAACCAAAATTTGACCATGAGTCTACCCCACCTGAATTTCAAAACCATCTTAGGAACAGGTTTGAGGCCTTAAACACTACTGGGTGAAGACCAGATGAGCTGTGGGAGGATATCAAGAATAAAATAATAAAATTCTTCATGGATATCATCCATGAAGAATGCAAAAGGTCATTGCAAAGAAAGAGGAGAACTAAAAGACCAAGACGAATGTCAGAAGAAACTCTGAATATTGCACTAAAGTACTGAGAATCCAAAGCAAAGGGAAGAAATCAAGATATTAAGGAACTGCAAAGAAGATTCCAAAGGGCACTGCAGGAAGACAAAGTATTACAATGAAATGTGCGAAGAGCTGGAGTCAGAAAATCAAAGGGGACGACATCATTCAGCATTTCTTTTTTTTTCCAAGCCAAACTGTATCCAGCTTTATTAAAGATACATAAACAATCATGGTATTTCAGGCAGGACATGGGCAGACAATCGCTAACAGTATACAACAACTTTCAAACTCCTTTCTTCAATGGACTACCAAAATCAGAAAACCACTATAAAACCCAATGAAATCTTCATTTGATGCTCTGAACAGGGAAAGTTTAGAGTGAGGGTTGACATTTCACATTTAGCATGTTGTTTAACAACTTTTCACAAGCTGACCCTGACTTTCAGAAAAATGAAAAAAAATGGCAGAATTACCAATCTTAAGATCCACAATCTTTAAAAGGAAAAAAAAAATTAAAAAACAGTGCTCTTTTGACGAATGCTATTCAGACGTCATTGAAAAAGTCCAGGTTGCCTGACAAAATGGTAATCAATTTCTTGGGGGGAGCAGGTCCAAAAGGTTTCTGAATTTATGGGAGTCAAGTCTATGCTGAAGGCAGAGGGAGAAGAGGACATAAAAAACAGATTTTTGTTTTTCCACACCACAAGGTATTTCTGTCAAGTTCGCTAATGTGTGTCAGCACCAGAGAATGCCTCCTCCTGACAACCAAGAGGAAGTCTTTCAAAAGCTAGAAGGTTTTTTCATTCACGTCAATTCAGCTTCAGAGACATACTATTAGTGATATTTGCCCCTTCCCCCCAAAACAATGAAGTGTTCGGTGTGCTAACAACATAGCTTTAAAAAAAAAAGGTAAAACAAAATTCTGCATTTTTATAAAACTTGATAAAACATAGTATTTCAAACTGTACAGTCACCAGAAGTACACAGTTATCAAAAATGCACACACTTCACTTGGCATCTCCAGCACCTTCGGCTTTCTGTGCCTGGTCTGTTTTGGCGTCTCCGTTTTCTGCAGTGTTATTTCCATCCTTGCCAGCATCAGCTGGTGTACTTTCTCTCCCTTCTTTGCAGGGACCTTTTTAGGCTTAGGCTCTGGCTTTGGAGGAGCAGGTTTAGCAGATAACCTTGCAGATCTCCTCTGTGGCTCGTCCTTCACCTTGGCTTTATCTCCCTTAACATCTCCTTCAGCCTTTCTCTTGGGCATGGTAGCGAGGATGGCGGGACGCAGGCGTTGGACTTGAGGATGCAGCAACGTGCGGGCTTGGACCCATCCGGGGGTCGTTCTCGCCTCTTCTTCACACTGCTCGGGCTCCGGGGGGTTTATAAAGTTTTTATAGCCCTGGGAGCCCCGGACCGGTTAGCCATTCAGCATTTCTTAAGCTGAAGGAACTGAAGAAATAATTCAAGCCTCAAGTTGCAATATTTAAGGATGCTTTGGGCAGAATTTTAAATGATCCAGGAAGCATTAAAAGAAGATGGAAAGAGTATACCCAGTCATTATACCGAAAGGAATTGGCAGACACAGAAGAATTTCATGAAACAGTATTTGAGCAAGAGTCTACAGTGTTGAAGGAAGAAATTCAAGCTGCTCTGAAAGAAGAGGCAAAAAAAAAGTCCCAGGAATTGATGGCATACCGATTGACATATTTAAACAAACAGATGCTGCCCTGGATGTGCTCACCAAGTTGTGCCAAAAAATCTGGAGGATCACCTGACTGGAAGAGATCTATATTTGCTTCTGTTTCAAAGAAAGTGGCTTGGCAGAAATTATTGAATAATATCATTGATATCATATACAAGCAAGATTCTGCTGAAGATTATCCAAAAATGACTGGAATAGCACATCAACAGAGAACTGCCTGAAGTGCAGGCTGGATTTAGAAGAGGTTGCGGCACTAAGGATGTATCTAATGTCAGATGCATCTTGGCTGAAAGCAGAGAGTACCAGAGGAATGTCTGTCTATGCTTCATTGACTATATAAAGGCTGTGTGGATCACAACAAACCATGGCTAACTCTTAGAAGAATGGGAATCCTAGAATACTTGATTGTGCTTATGTGAGGCCTATACTTAGACCAGGAAGCAGTCGTCAGAGCACAGCATGGAAACACTCCATGGTTCAAAATTGGGAAGAGCGAACACCAGGAATGTGTCCTATCTCCATACATTTTCAACCTATATGCAGAACAGATTATCTGGGAGACTAGGCTCTATGAGGAGAAATGTGGTATCAGGATTGGAGGAAGACTCATCAACAGTCTGCATTATGTAGATGATACAACCCTGCTTGCTGAAACTGAGGAGGACTTGAAGTGTTTGCTACAGAAGATCAAGGACTAAATCCTTCAATACGAACTGATTCTCGACATCAAGAAAACAAAGATTTTCACCACTGGGCAAATTGGCAGTATCATGGTGGATGATGACGATATTGAAATTGTTAACAACTTTTAGTTTGCTTGGCTCCACAATAAACACTTTTGGTACCAGCAGCCAGGAAATGAAAAGACAAATTACACTGGAAAAGTCTGCTGCGGAGACCTCTCCAAAGTACTGAAGAGTAACGATGTCAGTCTGGAGACTGACCCAGATCATATTCTTTGCAATTGTTATGCATCAGAAAGCTGGACAATGACTAAGAACGATAGATGGAGAACTGATGCCTTTGAGCTGTGGTGTTGCAAAAGAATATTGCATATACCATGGACTATTAGGTTCGTTCTAGAGAGGGTGAGACCAGTCTGCTCCTTGGAGACAAGAATTCTGAACTTTCGTCCGACATATTTTGGACATGTTGCAAGGTGGGACCAGTCCTTGGAGAGGGACATCATGCTTGGAAGGGTGGAGGGACAGTGCAAGAGAGGAAGACTCTCAATGAGATGGATTGATTCAGTGACTGGGGTAGTGGGCGTAGGTGTGTCAGAAACAATAAGATTGCCACAGGATAGGGCAGGGTTTAGGGCGTTTGTACATAGGGATACTATGAGTTGCAGGCAAATCAGTGGCACATTATGACAAACAACAATGCACTAAATGATAGAGTTGTAAAATATACAAAGCAAACATTAAAAGAACTATCAAAAGAAATAGACCACACCACAATAGTAGTAGGAGATTTCAATACACCACTCTTAACTAAAGGAAGAGCTATCAGAAAGAAACTCAACAATGATGCTGAGGAATTAAACCACACAGTAAACCCACATGACCGCATAGAGATATACAGGCTAATGCAACCCCAAAAAGTCCAGTATATCTTTTCGAATGTGCATGTATCATCTTCTAGAATAGATCACGTTTTAGGCCACAAAGCATGTATCAATAAATTAAAAACATAGAAATAAAACATAGTATCATCTCACACTGCAATGCTAAAAAAACACAGAGATTAATAACAATAGAATAAAGAAGAAAAAAATCCATACTTTTAGAAGCTGAACAATACCCTACTTGAACATGGGTGGGTAGTAGAGGAAATGAAAAAAAAAAAAAGAATTAAAAATTTCTTTAAATAAATGAGAAGGAAAACACAACTTACCAAAACATCTGGGAAACCACCAAAGCATTAATTACAGGTTAATTTATAGCAATAGGAAAACACATCAAAAGAGAAGAAAAAAATGATAACTGATTCTTTAACCCAAGATATCCAACAAGTAGAAAAAGAACAGCAAAAATAACCAAAATCTTCTAAAATAAAATGGAATTATGGAAATAAGGGCAGAAATACATGAAATAGAAAATGGGAAAGCAACTAAAACAATCAACAAGATGGTTCTTCAAAAAAGGTCAATAAAATAGACAAACCACTAGTAAAACTAATAAAGAAAAAGAAAGAAAAGGCACAAATAATCCAAATGAGATGAAAGGGGCAATGTCACAACAGAACCAACTAAAATAAAAAAGTGAATAATGAAAAATTATACTAAAAATTATGAAAACCTAGAGGAAATGGACAAATACTTAGATACTACCTACCTAAACTGACATAGACTGAAGTAGAACACCTAAACAGATCCATTACAAAAGAAGACATTGAACAGGTAATAAAATGGCTTACAACAACAACAAAAAGCCCTGTACCAGATGCTTTTACTACTAAATTTTATCAAATATTCAGAGAAGAACTGTCACCAATTTTAAATAAAGTATTTAAGAAAATAGAAAAATATGGAACTCTCTCAGCCTCATTCTATGAAGCAACCATATCTTTGGTAACAAGGCCAGGTAAAGACACCACCAAAATAGAAAAGTATCTCTCATAAACATACATGCAAAATTCTTCAATAAAATCCTGGCCAAAAGAATCCAACAGTACATAAAAAATATAATTCACCATGACCAAGTGGGATTCATAACAGGTATGCAAGAATGGTTCAAAATAAGAAAAACAATCAGTGTAATTTACACATTAACAAAGCAGAGAACAAGAACCACATGACTTTATCAATTGATGCAGAAAAGGCTTTTCACAAAATTCAACACTTTTTCTGATTAAGATACTCAAGAGAATAGAATAGAAATAGAGGGAAATTTCCTTAATAAAAAGTGTATACACCAAGCTAAGAGATAACATCATTCTTAATGAAGAGATATTAATCATTCAATTTGAGAGTAGGAACTAGGCAAGAATGTCCATTATCACCGCTCCTATTCAACATTGTATTGGAAGCCTTAGCAATAGCAATAAGACAAGCAATGGAAATAAGAGGTATCCAAACTGGCAAAGAGGAGGTAAAATTATCTCTATATGCAGATGATATGGTAGTATATTTAGAAAACCATAAAGACTCAACAAAAAAACTACTGGACATAGTCAAACAATTCAGCAATGTGGCAGGATACAAGATCAAAAAACAGATGGATTTCTCTACAGTGACAGAGAGAACTGGAGCAAAGAAAAACAATACCGTTCACAATAGCTAATCACAAGATTGAATACTTGACAGTAAATCTAAATAGAAACACTAAAGACCTACTCAGGGAAAATCACAAAACATTATTACCAGAAACAAAGAGACCTGGAGAAACAGAAGAATATACTTTGCTCATGGATAGGAAGACTCAGTATTGTGAAAATGACAACTCTATCAAAGGCAATCTACAAGTTCAATGAAATCCCAATACAAATACCAAGTACACTCTTCAATGAGATGTAAAAGGCAATTTTTTATTTCATCTGAAATGGAAAGAAACCCTGAATAAGTAAATCACTCATCTGTTTCAATGTTGTTGTTGTTGTTGTTGTTGTTATTCTTGTTAAGTACCGTGGAGTCATAAGCGATCCATAGTGACCCTATGAACAAAAGTCCTCAACACTTGTGTGACTTTCTTCCTTTCTCCAGGTTCATAGGGTTTCCGGAGGCAAGCAATTACGGAAGTGGATGCCACTCCTGCTTCCAAGCTTTTTTTAATCGAGGAGCTCCACCAAACACTGCCCACCATGGGTAACCATTATCACTTTTGACACATCAGTGTCACAATGTTCAGCTACACAACAACCACAAATTACCTCTGTATGGCAAGTGGACACACCAGGGCTATACTACCTACAAGAATATTTGACCAAAAACAATTAAAAATAGGTCTGAGGGTCACAGATTAGAGTCACCCACCTTTGCCTTGGTAACTTGCCCTTGGACACTTGCCCTTATCCTGCAGGTGTGACCATACATTTCAGTATTTTACCAAATGTAGTTTTAGTGTAGTGCACATTATTTATCCCTTTTCTTAGTTCCTTCACCCCCCATGTCAGTCCTGTTTTATAACAGTGGCATTATGCAGTATATGTTCTTTTGTGACTGAGATATTTCACTCAACATAATGTCCTCCAGATTTGCATGACAACAGTCCAGAATAAGAGCTGCTTAGTAAAGTGGACTGTGGGTGGAAAGGGGAGGGGAAATTGTACAATGAAAAAAATTTTTCGAAGAGGAAAGCAGACTAGAGGGGCAGGAAGGAAAATGTATAAATGAATAAATGGAAATCCAAGTTCTCTATAAACTTTCCTTAAAAATCTCAGTTAAAAAACCCCCATTTGATTAGAGAGAGAGAGATCTCACTCCCTGATCTCAAATCCTACTACATAGGCTTGGTGGCCAATGCAGTGTGATACTGGAATAGAATTGAGATCCCAGAAATCAGCTTATCTACCTATGGTCAACTGATTTTTGACAAGGAAACAAAATCAGTTAAATGAGGAAAACAAAAGCCTCTTTACAAATGGTGTTGGCAAAATTGGAAAACTATCTGTAGAAAACTCAAACAAGACCCATACTTATACAAAATTCAAAGTGGCTCAAGGACCTAGGAGTAAAACCAAGGACCTATAAACTTCATCAGAGAAAAGCTTGGAAGAATTCTAGGAGCCCTAACCCACAATATGAACAGTCTTTTAAGCATCTTGAAAAACCTACAGTATGCCATCCCAGTCTAGGGAGTTAGGTCACTGTGAACTAACAGCAAAGCCTGATCTCCCAGCATCCTTCCTGCTGATGCAACTGTGTGAATGACTTTCATCAGGGATGCAAGACAGATGCCTCATGAACTTGAAGGTTCTTGATTATGTGCCTGTGTTGCTGTATATCTTGGCACAAAAACAAGTATCCTTCGCCTGGCATTTGCTGGAGTAAAATTATACGATAGGAGAAGATTGGAAGCAAAAATACAAAGACTGGAGGCTGAAAAGAAGCAATCAGAGAAGAAAGAAAACTAAAAGGGAAACTAAAGATTTTGCCATTTAAAGGTCAATGTGGGTGAACTCCAACTGAGAAGAAAGAAGATTTGATTATTGAATGATGTGTCAGAAGATAAACTACTAGCCTTTAACTTTAACTTAAAATTATGTGAATTTTTGTATGCTTTTATAAATCTGTTACAACTACAGTATTTTTTACTAAGATAAAATACCATAAAACAACAACAAAACTTACAACCAGGTAGGGTGGGCTACCCTAATCCTCTATCCTCACTACAATAAGTACTTCAGCAAAAAAATAAACAGCTAATGATTGTCTAAGGAAGATATTTGAATGATAAACCTTAGAAACCCAGAACTTGATGTTTTTAACTGGGAGAGACATATAGCTCTATTGCATTTTGTCTTGAAGAAACAGCTCTTCTCAAATTGAAGTTCCTACAAACGTATCAATTTTGCTTCAAGGAGCTTTCATGCTGCACTTCTTCTAAGACAGGTTGGCTTATTCTTTTGGCATTCCATAGTATTTAATATTGTTGTTGTTGTTGTTATGTGCCGTCGAGTCGTTTGCGACTCATAGCTACCCTATGTACAACAGCCCTAAACCCTGCTCTGTCCTGTGCCAATCACATTGCCTCTGACACACCCATCCCGATTACCCCGTCACTGAATCAATCCACCTCATAGAAGGCCTTCCCCTCTTGCGCCGTCCCTCCATCCTGTCAAGCATGATGTTCCTCTCCAAAAACCTGTCCCTCCTTAAAACATGTCCAAAGTATGTTGACGAAGTCTCAGAATCCTTGTCTCTAGGGAGCCACAAGGTTTGTTTAAACCTTTCAAGGGTGAATCTGTTTTCCTAGCAGTCCATGGTATCCTCAGTACTCTTCTCCAGCACCACAGGTCAAAGGCCTCAATTCTCATTCTATCCTCCCTAGTCATTGTCCAACTCTCTGATGCATAACAAGTGATTGCAAAGACCATAGCCTGTATCAGAC